>NC_090266.1:628305415-628609220 GCF_040414725.1 Anabrus simplex | reverse complement strand
AAGGATCGGAGCTTCTCAAAATCTCTTCGCCCCAAAGAAAGGAACTTCCTTGGTACTATTAACATCAGCACACTGCTGAAAACTGGAAAGCTTAAACAACTAACCGATGCGCTGGACAAATTTGATATTCAAATCCTAGCGATCCAAGAAACCAGATTTCAAGATGAGAACCACTTTGACTCTGAAAACTTCAGGATATTTAAGGGTAAACCAGCCATAAATATCAAAGGGAATTGATCAATACTTGGGACAGCCTTTGCAGTAAGGAAAACCATCTTAGATTTAGTCATCGACTTTACATCACCATGTGAAAGAATCTCAGTGCTTACAGTGAAATCAAGCAACAAAGCATATTCCTTGATAAATGCTCATGCCCCCACTAACATAGACAATAAGAAAAATCCTCAGAAAGCAGAAGACTTCTGGGAACTGCTTGAAGAAACTACTAGCAAGATCCCTAAACATCAAGTTAAAATCTTATTAGGGGATTTCAATGCACAGGTTGGCAGAGAGAAGAAATACAGATCAATCGTAGGACTTCACCCTGCACAATGGCGGACTAATAAGAATGGAGAACGTCTAATAAGCTTTTGTACATCATTCAAGCTGAGACTTTATGAGACCTTTACATAAAAAGAAAACTTGGAGATCACCTAACCCATTACTAGGGGAATTCCAGATTGATCATGTTGCTATTTCCTTAAAGAATATGCTTGAGATTCAGAATGTTAAAGTACGGAAGGGAGTTGTTGATTCGGATCACTACCTTACGCAAATCAAGGTTAGGTTCTAACCAAACAGATCCAGACCAAAAGGCAACCAATTTCCAAGAGGGATCCGGACCGTCTGAGGAAGAACGCTGACGTTTTCATACATAACATACACGATCAAGATCCTAAGGTGTGGCCAGACATTCGCAACACATTACAGTCATCAGCAATGAAATTCGGACAGCCACCCAGGAAACTTAAACACAGATGGTGGAACACAACCTGTGATGAAGCTATCAGTCACAGAATCAAAGCATGGAATCATTGGAATGGACACCGAACAGTCGACAGATGGCAGAATTTCCTTAAGACCCAAAAACTGACTTCAAAAACAATCCGTCGCGAAAAACGCACATACGAGGAAAACAGACTCGCAGAGATAGAACAGGATTTCCAGAAAAACAACACTCGGAGTTTCTACAAGACATTTCGTGAGGACTTATCAGGGTACAAACCACCAACATTAAGTTTTCGTCGACCTAACGGATCACTAGAGACAAACAGTAAAGAGAACAGCAAGATACTGGCTGACTATTTTCAAAATCTACTGAACTGCAATCCACCAATTGAAAGACTACAGTTTGAAAAACCTCCACCAAACCCAGATTCACAGCCCCCAACAACTCAAGAAATAAAAGAGATAATCCAATCGCTCAAAAATAATAAAGCCCCTGGAAACGATGGCATAACTGCAGAGATGTCGAAAATAGGAGGAGATGACCTCATCAGAAGAATTCAAACACTCTTATTAGAAATATGGGAGACCATGATGATTCCGAAGGACTGGAAGAATGCCATTATCCATCCGTTACATAAGAAAGGCGATCGAGCGGACCCTAACAACTACAGAGGCATATCCCTTTTACCAGTTATATACAAGGTTCTATCTAAAGTGCTATTAAACAGAGTAGAACAACAAACAGATCATTTGATTGGTGAATACCAAGCAGGCTTCAGAAAAGGTAGGTCGTGTTCTGAGCAAATTTGGAGTCTGAAGACGATATTAAGGACACGCCGCAGTACCACCACATTTGTCACCTTTGTGGACTTTAAGAAGGCATATGACTCTATCGACAGACAAACTGTTGTGGACATCCTAGCAGAGCTCAGTGTGGACAAGAAGACCACAGAATTAATCCGCCAAACTCTCACAGACACAACATCTCAAGTGAAGTTTCTAGGTGAACTATCATAGCCTTTTGAAGTGCATAGAGGAGTTCGACAAGGAGATGGCCTCTCCCCAATCCTTTTAAACTTAGTGTTAGACAAAGTCATCAGGGAATGGGGAAAAGAAATCAAAGGTATTGAACCCTTTTGGTTCACTATGAAGGATACCTACCTTCCTTACCTATCAGCAAAATTCCATGAGATCTGTCTCTTGGGTCGTATCGGGTTCTTCATCACTTGCTGAGGTAAAGGTAGGGTTCAGTATTCTAATCTATCTACTCAAATGAAAGGTCTGTTAAAAAAATATTCCTATTTATTCAAGTAATCTCTGAAGAGTTAATCATTTATCATCGGTATCATTGGGATCCAATCGTGTCCACTGGACACCACAATCATTTTACACAGAAGGTCAGAACACTGGTGTGAGCCTTTGACATAACTGCCTGATGGGCATCCTTATTAGAAACCATTGTCTCAATTATTTATTAAAGAAAAGAAAGTCTGGAAATCCTTAGATTCGGCTTCCATGTGAGACTACATGTACCATCATAGGGATACTTTATGGTCCAGTCCTCATAACACGAACTCTGGACTCTGGGTATAATTAAGGCAGTCCAATCGGTGTGTGCCACACAGTGGTTATACGGCATGGACCCTTAATTGAATCGATGTGACCTGCGACTATGTCATGGACCGACATCTAAACTTCTAAGTTACTTTAAAGTCATTGTGGATGATGACCACAAGGAAAATGATGCTACGGTGGCATATGGCCCTACTCTAAGTCACTGAGGTTGATGACCCCATGACCATCTAAGTTTCTAAGCTGAAGGCTAAGCACAATTAAGTTACATCGGTTGATGACCAAAGTTTCCACTTTACTAACCCCAGCACATTTACTGCTCCATCAATCAAAGTCAAATAATGCAACAACAACAATGCTCACAATACTTTGCGGCAGTAAAATCCAATACCTTCGGATATGTCCCATTAATCGTTACGTTAACATTTACATATTCCCCTGAAAAATAAACTAAGATTTCCAGAATGCATCTTCAAGTCATTTGCTTGATTCAGAGTTATTTCAAAATATGTTTCCACTGAATTTAATAATTAAATAAATTTAAATGATTTAATGAAATCTTAATGAACAACAAATTCTATCTCTGCGGGCGAATGGTTTCTTTCACAAGCCCCTACACAAGTCTTGACATAATTCATTTTTTAATCATGTTGGATGTATATCGTCGGTAGCTGGAAAAAATTTACATCACTTATTTCCAGTATTTATCCTGTTTTGTGACATCACACTTTAATTTAATCTAATACTAAGCATTATTACTACTTGAATAACCCTGATAATTAAGTGCAAAACCATAAGTAACTCGCCGTACAATGTAAACCGATGACGATGTCATATCTTGTCATAACATTTCTGTGAAGCTTTGTGCGCCCCTCACAAACAAAACAATCATCATTACCATCGCTCTATATTTTCGACAACCCTGAAATTGGCTAACCTTACTCATCATACTCTAAGTTCGTGGTCTCAAATGTACATTACAGTCTCAATTAAACAAATTTACAGTATCTAATAACACACACGTTATTCCCGGATGAAAAATTCAACTAGATTCTGTAATTATTGATATCCACTGCCAAGAAATGCGATCTCGTTTCAATACGTAACACACTCTGCACGTTCCGTTATTCGAGCTGCGAACTCCTATCAGCTGACGGCATTGAGACACGACCCCGCTCCGCTGTGATATGAAACATCTGTTTCGACTTGCCTGACTGGCCTCTCAGAACAAAACCTTTAACTTCGCCGACATAATTAAACAAATACAATATTTCTGACCAGCAAAATGCACATAGATTATACTTCAAAATGCCCTACAATAATTGTACACGTCGCAAATTAATACAGACATGGATTCTGTAGTTCTACTTTCCATCCCAAGCATTACACAAAATCTCCCTCGGGCTTATACATATCCCGGCACATTTACAGGCTTCCAATCACCTGATTCACAAATCCTATCTCAACTCATACGACAACTCTGAACTCTGCCTCAACTCGACGGCTCTCACTAACAAAGAAATGGAATAAAATATTTAGTATCCATGATGCATAATACGCACAAATACATTAATAATGAACACTTCGCATAATGATCTTGTATTTTCAAAACTGGATTTTCACCAAATGACTCTCAAAATTCTACTGTTTTTTATTGTCAGTCAGACACAGTTTAAATGGACATAGAATAACGTTTCACTCACCACTCTAAATTTCTCAACCCGACAGCGCTCTTCTACTCGATTGAAAATGGGTAACCATGGATTTCTTACATTAATTCCATCAAATTTCAAACAGAAAATGTTTACGTCAGATAAAATATCTGAATTTGACATCACAAAAGTATAGGCAATAAATTCACGGAAATGACGATCTACTCTGGACGTGATATAACTTCGAACCCCTCACTAATAACTTTTACATGTCATGCGACACTCGCAATATTTTTAATTGATCCAAGCAGAAAATAAAACAAATGACCTTTTGTCATATTTTGACATTCTCCTAAAACATAGGGGTGACCAACTGCGTCATAAAAACCCATTTCAAATGCACAAAAGTTTGACATCACAAAACAAGATATAGTAGGTGGTAAGATGGCAATGCACCTACCTTAGATTGACGTCGGATTCCATCCTTTGGCTCACCCGTGACCTTGCGCTGCTTATCTAGCCATTTTACATTTCTGGCTGTACATCATAATATTTATTTATTTTCCTGGAATAAAACATTTTAAAAAAAAGAGAAATACCCTTCACTTGTTGATTTTGTTGATTGCACTCGACTGATAATATTTATTTCCTGCACATGAATGACTTCCCTTACCACACACAAATGTACCGTATATAAAAACCTCTTTGGTTTCTTGACCGTCCTTTTTATACAGTTACTTCTGCTCAAAGAAAAACTATCTCCACATGGAGTCAAGACCCCAGCCACATCGGCTAAAATCTGTCGGTTGGACTTAGTCTACTTTGTCAATCGTTTTAGAGAGCAGTTCAACCCTCTGTCTTCAGCCTCACGATACAAAATCCAGGGGTTTCAACATGGCATCCCTTCTATATTTATAGACAGTACCCCCTCTCTCTAGGTATTTTCCCTTTGCCGCCAAGAAAATTTGCGTAACTTTTCTGACTTAAATGAACCATATTTAAAAGAGTTTTGGATGTAACCACATACTTGCTACATCGCTATCGGTAGTGTTCCTGGACATTTAAAATTTATGCACATTCAATTAACTGGTTAGATGACCTCATTTGATAGGCACTACTTTTCTGTCGACTTCGCATGGGGACGCTAGACACGCGCCCTTCTGAAATAATCCCCAGAAATGGCTTAGCAGTCTCAAATCCGTCTTACTAAAGCCCAATTGTCTTAAAGATAAATACAGGACCATCATTATATTGCATTCACCACTAATTCTTTCATTTAATTGTATTTATTCGACATAAACTTTCTTCAGTATCCTTCCACTGCTGACACGTGCGTATGACGTCACGTATCCCTGCGTGGGAATGAAGGTAGCCACCCTCTTACCACATGCTGCTTCCGTGATATCAAGACTATGTTCAAGCTCCTCATCATCATTGACATGGAGCCTCATGAAGTTACTTTCATACTTAAAATTCTTAGGGCACAAAGGTCATGGGTTCAGTATAAACATTGGTACTCAGGGACAAAGAATTAACGTGAAGTGCCTAGCTTTTGCTGATGATCTAGCTATCTTTACAAAGACTAGTGAAGAAACCAGGTATGCCATAGAGAAGTTACATGAGATAGCATCAAAGACAGGCCTCCAAATATCGTATGAGAAGACTCATATCATGGTTAATGGACACCAGAATATCCAAAGATCCCCACTACAGACAAATTATGGAATAATCACAAAGGTCCCTTCCTTCAAATATCTAGGAGAAATCATTGTACCATCTGGATTGGACAGGAAATCTAATTTAGAAAGAGCCACCAAACTCCTGAAAGCATACTGAATGACATGGAACCACTACAATAAAAGAGTGATGTCACAAAAAGCAAAACTTCGGCATTCCAAGACTGTTGTTCTTCCAGAAGCCTTGTATGCCTCAGAAACCACATCCCTAAGAGGCCACTCTAAAATTGATGAAATTGAAAAACAAGAACGAAAAATTCTTAGGAAAATATATGGCCCCGTTCATGTAAATGGTATATGGATCAAAAGGAAAACTGTAAATTTGTACAAAGCAATTGACAAGTTCACCGATACCGTACGCAGGAGACGATTGAAATTCTATGGCCACATCTGTAGAATGGACGACACTAGATATGCAAAAAAACTGCTTGGTATAATTAAATCAAAGAAGGTCAAAATAAGCTGGTTATAGGAAATAAAGCAGGATTTAAAAGAAATGAATATCAAAGAAGATATCATCAGGGATCGCAAAGCTTTTGGGAATCTGGTTGCAAAGCACACGTTCATGGAAAAGGCTAAAAGAACCAGAGGGAAGCAATGGACGTAAGAACGCAAGAAACAGCATAGCGAGTTCATGAAGAGATGTTGGGAGGGGAAGAAGAAAGGAAAACCATCATCAAGCTAACAAGTTACAACGTGCTCTGTAAACGGGCATAACAAAGAAATAATAATAATAATAATAATAATAATAATAATAATAATAATAATAATAATAATAATACATCTAATTTCTATAACGCTCATTCTGTAAATCGTAATGGTAAATTTGCTAAGCCAGGTGTTTATAAGTTACAATGTAACAGTTACAAAGCTATATATAGGCCAAACAGGGAAGAGATTTTTCAAAATCAAAAATCAAAATCACTTTATTTGCAAATGAGGTGTCTACCTCGGTGGCAAATGATACACTAAAATACATTATTGTCAAACACTAAATTTTAAATTAACAAGAGATGAAGATATTTTCCTAGAATACAATATTATACAATTTACACTAACATTTTTTTCTGTTAAACACACAGCTCATCCTTAACAGATTTATATTGTTTACAAAATTCTACTTATAATATCTCCTGTACTTACAAACATAGTCAACTCATATACAGTGTGCAGAAGTACTTCAAATAATACTATACAACTGGTATAAGATTAAAATTTACATTTTATTTATTTATTTATTTATTTATTTATTTATTTATTTTTTTATTTTTTTTTTACCCATGGAACCTAAGTAGCATAACGACCTGCTGCGTCTTAACAATAGCCCCTATTGCCACCGCTTTTCAGAGTTCCTGAAGGGCCTTCACAGCTACCGGAGCAGTCCCAGAGCCCTCAAAGTCCCCAATGTACTTCACCCGTACAGGCAGTCGCCTACTTCGGCTGTCCAATCCCCATAGACCAGGGGATGGAATTAATTTATTCACACACATTTTTTTATTTACAATAACCTGCACTGGTCGAATGCCCTCTAACATTTCATTTATTTTCTCTGTTGCTGTTTATTCTCTTCTTGAATATTTGTACAGATTTTGGAAAAGGATCAAACACTACCCCTGGCAAAATGTTCCACTCCTTCACGCCCTTCCCAATGAATGAAAATTGACCCCAATCGCTTCTGCTAAAATTCCTTCTAATTTTATACTTGTGGTCAGTTCTGCCGATATAATTATTTTCCAACTGAAGCCTCTCACGCATTTCTCCCCATTCTTCTTCTTTTCAACAAGATATCTTGAACATGTTAATGCAAACAAATATAAGAGATTCTCTACTATGGGACAACACCTGTTGGAGGCTGGTCATAAGTTTACATGTGCTAAACAAGGCATAAGAATTATCAACGTAAAAGAAAAAGGGGCCATTTTAAATATCACTGAAAACTGTTTTATACACTTAGAGCAGTATTTCAATTCTAATGAAATCTCTGAAAGTTATAATATATTATTCAATATCATTATTTTCATATATGATAAATAGAGAGCAAATAAAAATTTCCATTTATACTCCCTAAAAAACCCACTCCATTACACCCGCCAGCTTCACCTTAGGCACAAATACCTCCCCTCTCTCCCTCTCTACCTTATCCCTCTTCCTTCTGCTTGCACTCTCTCAATAAACAGTTGTCATTCATGTTAAGAGTATGGTTACATTGGGTGTTAGTGTTCTATATGATGCGAGTCTCATAAAAAATTACTATTTTTAATCTTCTTCCCCTTCAAACATCTGTTCACAAGTATCATTGCACATTTCCTTTTCTTTCACATGCATTAGTTGCTTAACAAGACCATATTGTGAACAATAACATCTTTAATGTTACATATTTCTGAAGATCCATCAAAATGTTACCCAATAAGATGGACCACACTCATCACAACTTTATTATTTTATGAAACGTCACATAGTCACATTTTTTATTCACAAATCTTGAATGTTAATTCATGTTTGTTATAGAAAAACTTCTTCTTCTTCTTCTTCTTCTTCTTCTTCTTCTTCTTCTTCTTCTTCTTCTTCTTCTTCTTCTTCTTCTTCTTCTTCTTCTTCTTCTTCTTCTTGGTTTACAATTCTTATTACATCCTTTCTTCAACCTTCTTCCAGACGTCTCAGTTGCTTGACAAGACTGAATTGTGAAAAATTATCAACTTTAAGTAACATTTATGAGGATTTAACTAAAACGACACATGATGATATGAATCACAACATTCATTAAAAAATTTAATATATACCATGTGACGTCATTTGGACGTAATTTTACTACTTAAGAATAGAATTTGTTAACTCATTCCCCAGAGTAATACTATAATCTATATATATAAAATAACTTGTCCTGACTGACTGACTGACTGACTGACTGACTGACTGACTGACTGACTGACTGACTGACTGACTGACTGACTGACTGACTGACTGACTGACTGACTGACTGACTGACTGACTGATTCATCATCGCCGAGTCAAAACTACTGGACATAAAGAAATTAAATTTTGGGGATACATTCATATTAAGATGTAGGTGCTCGCTAAGAGAGGGTTTTTTGATATTCCATCGCTAAGGGGGTGAAAAGGGGGGTGAAATTTTAAAATGAGTTAAAAGTTTTCAGATGTAAAAATTGGTATTTAGAATCTCCTTTAAAAATAAGGAAATACATATTTTTTTGTTTTCAGAAAACCCAAATAGGAGGGGTGATAAAGGGGTTGAATGCCTTTAATCAGGATTCTGGTACTTATATCTCAGTAACTGAAGATATTACAGACCTGAATATTGGTACTCTTGATCTCTTTTAAAAATAAAGAAACACAAATTTTTTTGTTTTCGGCAAATCCAATTAATGGGAGGGTGAAAAGGGGGGTGAATTTTTAAAATGAGTGCATCTATATCTCAAAACTTTGAAAGTTTACAGTTGTAAAAATTGGTATTTAGAATCTTCATTAAAAATAAAGGAACACGTGTTTTTATGTTTTCAGAAAATCCCAATAGGAGAGGTGAAAAGGGGTCAAAAAGGAGTTGAATGCCTTTAATGAGGATACTTATATTTCAGAACCTGAAGTTATTACAGACCTGAAAATTGGTGTTTGGGATCTCTTTTACATATAAAGAAACACATATTTTTTGTTTTTGGAAAATCCAATTAATGGAGGGGTGAAAAAGGGGTGAATTTTTAAAATAAGTGTATCTATATTTCAAAACTTTTAAAGATTATAGATGTAAAAATTGGTGTTTAGGATCTCCTTTAAAAATAAAGAAACACGTATTTTTGGTTTTCAGAAAATCCCAATAGGAAGGTTGGAAAAGGGTGAAAAAAGGGTTGAATGCCTTTAATGAGGCTACTTATATTTCAGAACCTGAAGATATTACAGACCTGAAAATTGGTATTTGGGATCTACTTTAAAAATAAAGAAACAGGTATTTTTTCGTTTTTGGAAAATCCAAATAATGGGGGGTGAAAAGGAGGGTGAATTTTTAAAATGAGTGTGTCTACATCTTAAAACTTTAAAAGTTTACAGATGTAAAAATTGGTATTTAGAATCTCCTTTAAAAATTAAAGAACACATATTTTTTGTTTTCTGTAAATCCCAATATGAGGGGTGTAAAAGTGTGAATAATGGGTTGAATGCCTTTAATGAGGATACATATATCTCAGAAACTGAAGATATTACAGAACTGAAACTTTGTATTTTTTTGTTTTTGGAAAATCCAATTAATGGCGGTTAAACAGGAGTGACAAATTGGGGTGAATTTTTTGAAAGACTATATCTACAGAATATCTGAGAAACATAAAATGTTACAGATGTAAAAATTGGGTATTTGGAATCGCCTGTAAATGTAAAGCAACATAGGTGATTTGTTTTTGGAAACTCCAGTTAAGGGGAACTAAAAAGGGGTGAAATTTTAAAATGAGAATTTCTACAGTATATCTAAAAAACTCAACATGTTACAGAAGTAGAAAATGGTATTTTTAATCTCTATTAAAAATAAAGAAACGTGTATTTTTAGTTTTCGGAAATACCACTTGGGTGGAGGGGGGTAACAGTGACTGAAAATGGTGTTGAATTAATTTAATTAGGCTACTGATATCTCAAAAATGAAGATGTTATAGACATGAAATTTGATATTTGGAATCTGCTTTTATTGTAAACAAATACCTATTCTTGGAAAATCCAATGAAGGATGAAGGGGGGGGGGGGGTTGGGTGGGTGAAAGAATTGAAAAATTAATTGACTTAATTTTATGAGAATACATACATCTAATAAAAAAGTTGTTACAGACATGAAAATTGGTATTTGGATCTCCTTTAAAAACAAAGAAAAACGCTTTTTGGGGGGGGGAACCATCTTGGGGGCGCGGGAGTGAAAAGGAGTTGAATTCCTTTCATGAGGACACATAAATCAAAAACTGAAGAAGTTATAGTCGTGATAATTGGTATTTAGAAGATCCTTTACTACCAAAGAAACAAGTATTTTTTGCCGGAAAGTTCACTTGGGGGGGGGGGGAGTGTGAAAGAAAGTTAATTATTTTTAAGGGGATACTTATATCTCAAAACTGAAGGTAATAGACGTGAACATTGGTGTTTGGAATCTCCTTTAAACATAAAGAAATGCTCTTTCTTTCAATTTTTTTGGGGGGGTGTAAATTTAACGGCAGTGGGGTGTAAAAGGAGGTGAGACCAATTGATTTTACCATTCATAATGTACTTATAAGGAACCTCCATTGCTCAGGCAGGAGTGCGCCGGCCTTTCACAGCTGGGTTCTGTGGTTCAAATTCCGGTCACTCCATGTGACATTCGTGCTGGACAAAATGGAGGCAGGACAGGTTTTTCTCTGTTTACTCCGGTTTTTGCTGTCATCATTCATCCCAGCAACACTGTCCAATATTTAATTTCATTTGTCATTCATCATTGCCCCAGAGGAGTGCTTCGGCAGCTGGCACAATTCCTGTTGTCGCTGCTAGATGGTGCTTTATTCATTCCATTCCTGATCCTGTTGAATGACTGGAAACAGGCTGTAGATTTTCAATGTACTTATTCTGATCATAAACCGACCATTTTTAATCTTTCCTGGGTTCGTTTTCAACAGCCATCTTTTCCTTCGGAGAACATTCCTAGATTACAGTAGATTCTCCTGGCATATAAATAAAAATTTAAACACATTTGAAATAAACAGTAGGAATTAGATTGACCGTCATATTATTCACCTATATAATAAGGTCAATAATGCACGGAAGTATGTTATTCGTATCGCCAGAAATCCCGCACACTTGCCTACGCGCGACAATGGTGCTGGTCACATTGTCAACAATGAAAATGGCACCAGATGTAATTTACCGCCAAGTAGCGGTCTTGCATCTTGCTGTGGGGTCCAGAACATCTAATAATAATAATAATAATAATAATAATAATGTTCTGGACCGTCATCAAATGTGCGGACCGCGCTGGAAATGGGTCCTGGACGGGTAATGACTAGGAATGCAGTCCGGCTGCGGGTTCAGTACCGACAAGGCACCCAAAACGACACCACGCCGTATCTCCTGAAGGATTTGATCCATATTAAAAATGCTTATAGGAAAAGATGGCAAAGATTTAGAGACCCAACTGACTGGGTGAAATATCTGGACCTAGCCCGGGAAGTACAAAATCGATTGCTGGAAAGAAAGATTGAAAATGGGAGGAAACTTGCCGTAATCTATTAGAAAACGAGTCAGGTCGTGAATTTAGGTGGATTTTATATAAAACAATAAGCATTCAATTATAAATTTCAGTATAATACCGTAGGGAAGCACGGGTATCTTGCTAGTCTATATATATATATATATAAAATGTCCTGACTGACTGACTGACAGATTCATCATCGCCGAACCAAAACTACTGGACATAAAGAAATGACATTTTGGGGATATATTCATATTAAGATGTAGGGGCTCGCTAAAAGAGGATTTTTGAATATTCGGTCGCTAAGGGGGTGAAAAAGGGGGGTGAAATTTTAAAATGAGTGTATCTATATCTCAAAACAGTAAAAGTTTACAGATGTAAAAATTAATGTTTAGAATCTTCTTTAAAAATAAGGAAACCCCCTTTTTTTTTTTTCTCTCTCTCTCTTCAGAAAATCCCAATAGTAGGGGTGAAAAAGGGGTTGGATGCCTTTAATCAGGATACCGGTACTTTTTCAATTTTAAGATTGTATATGACCTTGATGTTTACGAGTGTATAGAATAATATCCATCACTGAATATTGAAGACAACTCATCACCTAGAGATGAGATTTTATATTTTTGACTCACAAGGGTTATCTTGTTGTAAATTAGAGTTTTTAAACTTAACATAAAATTGATATTAAGGAGTTAATTATATCAATATGTTGTTGTACATTGTTTTATCGCCAAGTTTTTCGTTACTTATTATGTAGCTGATGATGGCGTCTAAATGAGCGCCGAAACTAGTTCTGCAATAAAATATATGTTGTAAAAACCATCTAACAACATTGCATTTTGTATTGAAAAAAGGTGGAACCTACAAGTTTTCTAGTTCAGTTGTGATTAAAGAGTTCTTCAGGGAAGGGGAAACATTTGATAATTACTCTTATGGGCAATGTTGTATGCTGTGTCACTTTTGATTCTTCTATATAAGTAAGGTAACTTCTTGGAATAGGCTGCTGAATCCCTGGCAAGCATAAAGTAAAGATCTCTCCTCTCTGCTACTTCAGGTATCTACGATTCCAAACATGCAGGATGGGTACGTAAGCTGCACCCAATAGGCCACAAGCAATAAGACAACAATAAGAAAGCAAACTAATTTTATGTTGTTGATTCCTATAATATTCTTGAACAATGGTCAGCAGGTAACAGGATGAGAATAAGTAAGCCAACTGATTTTCATCATAGATATTAATTATAAAAATCAACTGATTTAAATCATAGCTTTTAATTATAAAAATCAACTGACTTAAATCATCGCACCCTGCCCTCAAGTAATCAATTTGTTAGACCCTTGATGGGTCCCTCTGATACCAAATGAAGCTCTAATGTCCATAGTATGATCCACCACAGCCATGCGACGAATATGGCAGTCTGTCCTCTCCATGATGGCCTATGTGTGGCTGGACCCTAGTCTTCTTCACTTTCTTCAACATCTGCCTCAACCTAATTCCTGGATAACACACTACCCTGGTTCCCGTTCCTCCACACACTTTCCCCTCATGTCTAACAATGGAGTCCCCCATGACCAGAGCCTCAACCCTACCCACCTCGTTTGATCCCCTCACCTCCCGGTCAGCCCTGTCTTTACTGACAAGCTACAGGAGCTACTTCCTCCTCCCTTTTCTCCCTCCCATGACCCAGTTCCACATGATGTTTCCTATCCTCTACTCTTCATTTCCCTTTCTTACCTTTTCCCTTCCTTCTACTTCCACACTTTTCAGCTACAGTTCCCAGTTCCTCACCTTCCCTCTGTTGTTCTACCTGCAGTGACTCATACCGATTTCTTACAGACGCCTGTCCTGAGTTCTGATCCTGAATAGAGCCCTTTGTCTGCAATCTTCTTCCCCTTAGAACATTAGACCACCTGTCTTCTGCAATTCCCTCCTTTCCTTTCCATCCCTCTTTTACACCTACTGTATCCTGTACATTTTTTGAGGGAGGCCTATCTTCCCTCCTGTCTTCTGAGAGAATCCTAATTATCTCCCTCAAACTCTCCAACTCCTCCCTCATACTCCTTAATGCCTGGCCACACCAATAGTTCCTACACTTGCACTCCTTAGCCATTCTTTATGGAAAATGAAATGAAAAAGAAAATAATTATTATGTGCAAAAAAAAAAAAAAAGGAAAGAAATATTGTCTAGGATAGTACACGAGAATAAGGTAATTAATATACTACTACACTACAATACTACTTAGCTCTACTCTATTTTTATCCTACAACTCCCTAACAAGATAAAAAGCGCTGTTAATTACTGAATACCCAAAGGAACTCACAAGAATTACACAATTCTAAACTGCAGTTAAGCCTATCCTAATTACAACAACAGAGAGTTTCTACGGATACCTCTACTATAGGCCTACTATCAAATATTTTACAATAATAGAATAAGCACACTAATTTCTAATAGATATTACTCGTATACTACAGTACTGTACACTAAAATAATTTTAAACTACGTTCAGACGTGTCCTAATTACAATACCGTATGTTGCTACTAAGCACAAACAGAAATTTAAATTTCAAGTTTGAAATTTGCAAGAACTACTCAAAGATTTACCAACAAAGCTAAATGCTTGGACAGATTATTATTAGTACTATTTTATCTTACTATGCTCTAACAGATACACACGAAAATAAAGAAATATGCATTTTTTTTGTTTTCGGAAAATCCACCTAAGGAGGATGAAAATAAGTGGAAAAGGGATTGAATACTTGTTATGAGGATACTTACAGTATATATCAAAAACTGAAATTATTACAGATGTAAAAATTTATATATGGAATCTCCTTTAAAAATAACGAAACACTCAATTTTGTTTGTTTTCTGAAAATTCACTTAAAGGAAAAGAAGTGAAGAAAAGAAGTGTGAAAAGAAGTGAAAAAATGGGGTCAGTTTTTAAAATGAGTATATCTCAAATCTTAATGTGTTTGGAATCTTCTTTTAAAACAAAGAAACACGCACTTTTTGTTTTTGCAAAATCCACTTCATCATCATTTTACAGTTTATTGAGATATTTTCTGTTGTTAATGACGTCCGCCATTGCATTTAGTTCACCCGATCTGCAATGTCCATCTTTACGATGTCCATCCATTGGGATCTTGGTCTTCCCACCATCCGTTTCCCTGCCACATGTCTCTCCAAGTTAACATATGCTGTCTTTGTTGGCTCCATCCTCATTACATGCCCAAACTACCTGTCTGGACATGCTGACCCGATCTAACAATGATGTAACAATCCCAGCTTCCTTCCTAACCGCATCATTCCTTAACTTGTCCAGTTTGGTTTTTTGAATTGTGGGCCTAAGGAATTTCATCTCGGATGCCTGCAACCTTGATGAATCTTTCTTAGTGAGGGTGCAGGTTTCAATACTATAGGTTACGATTGGTATGATGTACTGATTGAACATCACCAGCTTTGATTTTGTTGGTACTTTGGGATCCCAGAGGAGTGTTCGTTATGCTGGTAAAAGTGAGAGCTCTTCTGCACTCTATTTGCCACTTCCTTTGTGGCTAGTGTATCTCAAGATATTACACTGCCGAGGTATGTGAAGCTTTCCACACTTTCTAGTTGATGGTTTCCTAGCATGATGTTCGCTGGTCGGCCCTATCTGTTTATTGCCATCACTACTGTTTTGATTTTGCTTATCTTGAGATTGAACTACTGGAACTTAACCTTCCATTCATTGAGTCTCGACTGTACTTGTTCCTCAGTTTCTCTCCAGATCATACCATCATAAGCGAAGTCCATTGCATTTAGTTCACCAGAGGTTTTCTTGATGTTCTTCATTATGTCATCCATGATGGTGATAAACAATAATGGGGATAGTGCACTGCCTTGCTTGACTCCACTTTTGGTCTTGAACCAGGATGAATGTCCATCACCCAATTGCACACAGCTGGTAGAGTTCTTATACAGCATCTGAGCTTTCCTCATCAGTCTCTCTGGCACATTTCCTTTTCTCAGGCATTCCCATATTTTCTCTCCTGCAATGCTGTCATATGCCTTCTCAATGTCAAAGGAAACCATAAACTGATCTTTGCCTTTTCCCATATATTTTTCCATTTACATACGGACACTGAATATTAGGTCTGTTGTGGACCTGTTAGGCCTGAAGCTATACTGTTCCTCTTCAAACTGTGGCTCTAAGATGACTCGCAATCTGCTCTCTAAGATTTTCTCAAGAATCTTAAGCCCAAGAGGAAGGAAAGTTATTCCCCGGTAGTTGGACCATTTTCAGCGATTTCCTTTCTTAAACAGGGGGATAATGACACCCTTGCTCTGATCAGTAGGTATCTTGCCATCTTTCCAAACTACATTGAGCACTCTTTGTAGCCACTGCTTTAATCATGTCCGTGCTGTCTTAATCGATTTCTGGGGATTTCCCTTGCTGCACTTAAGGGCTGCTTCTGTTTCTGCCCATGTAATGGGAGGTTCCTCTGTGCAGGTTTCAACAGTTGCTCCTTTTGTTCTCTGATCTGCTTCTCTCGTGTTCAGTAGGAGATCAAAATGATTCCTCAGAACCTCTCTGATATCCTCTTCCTTCTTGGCCAGGTTTCCATTAGGATCCTCAATTGTTTTGTTGGTTTCAACTGATTTCCTTTTGTTTTTGATCTCTCTGAAAAAGAGTTTTATATTGCCTCTGGTGCCTTTCTTCAGTTTTTGAGTAAATTTCTCCCAGCACTTTATCTTCTCCTATTCTACTACTCTTTTAATCCTCAATTTCTTGTCCCAGTAAACTTGTTCCAAGGTCTCTGATCTTCCCCTCGTCCCTTACCTCTTCTGGCTTGGATTTCTTTCTGTCTCATTCTTTTTGTGCTATGTTCCTTTCCTTTATTGAGGATCTTACTCTTTCATTCCACCAGAGTGTCTCTTTTTCCCTTACTTTCGCACTTGTCTTCCTGCAAACCTCTATTGCTTATTTTATCAAGGTGTTTTAAAATCTTGTCACTCTACCTCACCACTCTCCACTTCTTCTGTAGGCAGTTGTCCTCTTATACAGTCCTGATATTCGGTCCTTTTTCCAATCTGTTGTAGTCTTAATCTTAGGCAATTTTCTGGTTGTTATCTTTGTTTTCTTGTTATCTTTGTTATCTGCAACTAATAACCGGTGGTGGCTATTGAGGTTCTCACTTGGAAGCATCTTGACATCAGTCACAAGTCTACTTCTGTCTTTATCTGTAATGACATACTCAATGACCGTCTTGCTCTTTCCATCCCAGCTGTAACAGGTAATCTTGTGACTGACTCTTTTGTTGAACCAACTGTTTTTTACTACCAAACAGTTTCTTATGCAGAAGTCTAGGTGATGTTCCCTTTCTGAATTCCTTCTCCATAGCCATGTGGTCCCATCACCTTCTCATAGCCATTCCTGTCTAATAATAATAATAATGTTATTTGTTTTACGTCCCACTAACTACTCTTTTACGTTTTTTTGGAGACGCCGAGGTGCCGGAATTTAGTCCCGCAGGAGTTCTTTTACGTGCCAGTAAATCTACCGACACGAGGCTGACGTATTTGAGCACCTTCAAATACCACCGGACTGAGCCAGGATCGAACCTGCCAAGTTGGGGTCAGAAGGCCAGCGCCTTAACCATGTGAGCCACTCAGCCCGGCCATACCTGTCTGTCCCGAGCTGTGCATTGAGGTCCCCCATGATGATTTCCCTCTCTTCACTGATGGTCTCTTCTAGGTCTTTGAGAAACTTGTTCTTTCCATCTTGACTGCAACCCGCCTGTGGGGCATACACTTGCACCAGTGTCAGCTTCTCTTTCCCAAGGTGAACTGTTGCCTTTATAATCCTCTCATTAATGTACTGGATCTCTGTAATACCATCTAACTCTTTAGATAATATCAATCCTACTCCATTTCTCATCTCTCTGTTACCATTCCAGTAGAGGGTATAGTTTTTCCTCAACTCTTTCTTCCTTTTATCTTTCCATTTAGTTTCACTCAGTCGTAGGATTGATATTTTCCTTCTCTCCATGATGTCCACTAACTCTTCACATTTCCCAGTCAAACTCAGTACACTGATTGTTCCTATTCGAGTGTGTTGTCTTCTCTGGGGTTGTTGCACAATCGCAAGGCTTGGACTATCATCAGGCTGTAAGCCATCATACCTGGCGTGGGTCTGCTGGTGATGTTGTCTCCTCCAAGTTCTTTGTTTGCATCCAAGGCTTGTATAAGTGTTGAAAGCGATTGTGGTTGCTCTCCAACTGACTTGCTAGGCCTAACGTTAGAAAATATTTTCTGTCAGGATTATCTCCCTTAGCCTTTAGCAGTCCCCTGCCACATCAGCAAGGCAGCAGCTTCTAATTGAATTTATGTGTCATTTCTTACACAATGGCTCCAAAAATCCCCCTAAGTGTGAACTCTTCTGCCTATAGCCATTGGTTCACTCTTAGTTTGTCAGGTTTGGTAACAGCCACCCAGCCCTCGGCAAGACAGTCGCATACGGTAGCAGGATGTACCTGACCTGACAGTCCCCTTAAGGGGGTTTAAAGGAAGTGAAAATTGGGTGAATTCTTTAAATTAGTATATACAAAACCTTAACACGTTACAGATGTAAAAATTAGTATTTGTAATTTCCTTTAAAAATAAAGAAGCTCGTATTTTTTTGTTTTTGGAAAATCCATTTGCAAGGGGGGCGGGGGGTGAATAGGACTAAAAAAGGAGTTGAATTTTTAATGAGGATACTTATATCATGAAGATGTTATAGACATGCAAATTTGTATTTGGAATCTCCTTCAAAAATAAAGAAAGACGTATGTTTTTTGGGAAGTCCACTTGCGGGGGTGGTTTGGAAAGAAGTGAAGAAGGAGTTGAACTTTTTTAATGAGGATACATATATCTCAAAAACTGAAGATTTTACAGACATGAAAATTGGTATTTGGAATCTCCTTTAAAAATAAGGAAACACGTATATTTTTGGAAAATCCTCTTAAGGAGTTGAAAAGAATTGAAAAAGCGGGTGAATTTTAAACATGAGTGTATCTACAGTATATCTGAAAATAACATGTTACAGATGTGAAAATAGGTATTTGGAATCTCCTTTAGAAATAAATGAACACACATTTTTTTGTTTTTGAAAAAGCCAGTTAAGTGGGGTGAAAAGAAGTGAAAAACATGGAATTCTTTTTATGAGGACACTTATATCTCAAAATCTGAAGATGTTACAGACGTGGAAATAGGTATTTAGAATCTCCTTTAAAAAAATGTAACACATATTTTATTGTTTTCGACTTGAGAGAGGACTGTTTCTCACATGTACAGTTCTGTCACATATTCCGAAGTTAGTTCTGCCAGTAACCTGGTTATCTTAGCCCCAAAAGGCAATACAACAACCATGGTTTACATATGGTTTTCAAAGAGGTTCTGGGGTAAAGGAAACTCAATTGTTTGGTGGTTTTTTATACTTTAGTGATTTTCATATAATGTCTTAGTACAGTACGGAGGATCGATTACTTTTATCAAATTACAAAATTCACGTGAGCAAAGCTGTAATGGCTAATTTTGAATAAATAAATTTATGAACTACTTGGAAAAGAAAACATATGGTAACAGAACCGCCTGTTGCCATTTCTTAATGTAAATAGTACTGTTGCATCTGTCTCTTGGTACAAGCCAGAGCAAAATTTGGCCTCTATCAAAGTCTCAGTCTTGTCTATGGCTGTGACAATATGGAAGCCACTGAGGTATGGGTGGTGCTGAGTAATGACATTTGGAGCGTGACTAGTGTGTCTGACTGTTATGAAAAGTGTTACTCTTAGGGTCATTTGTGCTGCAGTAGCACTTTCTGGCCCAGTGAGGAAAGCAATGGGAAATTACCTCATTCCTCATCTTGCCTAGTACACCTCATATTGGCACTGCCATTTGTTTTTGCAGTTTCCCTATAACCACATAACCTTTGGTGGTGTTATTTGTGGGTCCAATCAGCTTCTGGTCTGATGACCAGGTATAACATAATTATACCTGAAAAAGATATAACAGTTACAAATTTGAATAGGTGTCATCTTTCAGATGTGCAATCACACCTCCCAAATTTTGTTTATGTAGCACAACTCCTTCTTTTGGGATTTCATTTTCCGCCAGTGTATTTCAAGGAATGGAGGCTACAATTTGAAATATCTGCAACAAGTCAACGAGCATTACTGAGTGCAAACATGGAATTTGACAGAACATTTTACACAGAGTCATACTTGACACTTCATACACTCAGTGTATGTGTAGGAGCTCCATCCTTCATGTGCACATTTCTGTGGTGACTGTTGAGTTATGCATGAAGTGATCAAGTTCTTTGAAATCATTTAAGAAAATACTAGGTAAACAATTGTTGGGGAAACTGCCATCTGGGCAACATCCCTAAATGTAGATCAGTGATGATTGATTGAGTGATTGTTGATTGAATAATCTGCTTGAGGGAAAACAGAAATCTCTTCATCCAGATCTTCAGGCACCCATGTTGCTGCTTGGCAGGTCAGTTTTCAGAATATCGCTTAGGAGTAGATGTGACAGCACATTTTCAATGAACAAAATGACCTTCAATGGCAAACCTTGTTTCGTTAAAAACTTTTTACGTTCAGCACAAAGTCTTCTTGGAACCAGTTTTTGAAAGTTGCACTGTCCATCCATGCATTCTTTTGGGATGTGTAAGGATCTGCAAGGCAGATTGATTCATATTTTTAAGAGCACGGGGAATTTTTTATTTCCCTATTAACAGGAGAGGAAATTTATATCCTCCAGATGCATTGGCCCATGCCATAATTGTAATGCGATCTTTACTTCTTTTATAACCCCTTGCCGATTCATCTAATTTAGATGCATGTGTCTTATTTGGTAGCATGCAATAAAACAGCCCAGTTTCATCGACGTTATATATCTGATCTGGCGTTAAGTTATCGGAGCAAATAATGTCCTGAAATTCCTTTATAAAACTGTCAGCAGCGACTTTATCCCCTGAAAAACTTTCACCAGTCACTGAAAGCTGGCGTATGCCATGATGAGCTTTCCACCTTTCCAACCAACCCTGACTAGCTGTGAAGTTAGGATCTCCATTTGCTAGCTTGCTGTTTAAGTTAAGTGCCTTTTCTTGTAAAATCGGCCCTGAAATCGGAACACCATGCTCTCTTTTCTCACTAAACCACATGAATAATGCATCATCTAGAGATTCATTTCTAGCTTTCTTTACTGTGGCACAATTCTCTAAATTATCTTTCATCATCATTTTAAAGCAGAAAGTCTTCAATTTCTTTTCATTTTTTCTTCCAGTCAGACACAGTTGAAGTCTCTACGCCATAGTCTACAGCATCTGCAGCAATATTTTTGAAAAGTTCTCCTTTGCCCAGCCTGTTTAATGCTTCTAACTTTTTGTCCATGGAAACAACCACTTTCTTCCATTTTGAAGCCATTTCATGCTCACTCAAACAATACAATACTGCACAGGAAAATACTGCAACCGCTGTACGATGTGGTGTTAACCTTCAGCTACTGATATGGCCTCTCACACACTACTGGATATGATGACTCATTCCCTTCCTCTTTCATCATCTTATGCAATCACACACCGAGCTCGATAGCTGCAGTCGCTTAAGTGCGGCCAGTATCCAGTAATCGGGAGATAGTGGGTTCGAGCCCTACTGTCGGCAGCCCTGAAGATGGTTTTCCGTGGTTTCCCATTTTCACACCAGGCAAATACCGGGGCTGTACTTTAATTAAGGCCATAGCCGCTTCCTTCCAATTCCTAGGCCTTTCCTATCCCATCGTCGCCATAAGACCTATCTGTGTCGGTGCGACATAAAGCAAAAAAAAAAAAAAAGCAATTACACAGCAGGTCATTATTAAGCAACGATGTGAACCCGAGTTAATAATGTCTGCAGTAGCAGATGAGTGTCAGACTCCATGTCAGCAGGACCGTCATTGATGAAGTGAATAATCTGTGTTTACCGAGCGGCGTAGCTCTGCGTGCTGAGGCATGTTAGTAGTGCATTGCATTCAGAAGAGCGTGGATTTGAATCTCACTTTGGCCATCCTGGGAATGGTTTTACACAGTTTCCCATTCTCAATTCCAGGTGAATGCCAGGACGGTACCTTTGATAGACCGTGGCTGAATTACTTCCAGTTCCTGTCCTTAACTATTGTTGGTGGAAAAGACATTCAAGAAGAGTAAAGAAATGCTGTACAAGTGAAAATAAATTTTTGTTATTTTTGATCTGGATAATTTTTTTTTTTGCTATGGGCTTTACGTCGCACCGACACAGATAGGTCTTATGGCGACGATGGGATAGGAAAGGCCTAGGAGTTGGAAGGAAGCAGCCGTGGCCTTAATTAAGGTACAGCCCCAGCATTTGCCTGGTGTGAAAATGGGAAACTACGGAAAACCATTTTCAGGGCTGCCGATAGTGGGATTCGAACCTACTATCTCCCGGATGCAAGCTCACAGTCGCGCGCCTCTACACGCACGGCCAACTCGCCCGGTGATCTGGATAAAAAGGACATCCAGATTAATGAGGGCTGGATAAACAAGGTTCTTGTGTACTATAAAGAAATAAAATTATATTTATTGAAATAAATAAATAAATATACAATAATGGAATCAGAGATGGAGTAGAAGGTTTAATCCAAACTTGCTTCACAAAACTTCTGTATATTTATGGGTGTTTTAATGTACTCATTTACTGTAATATAAAGGAGAAGTAGCATACAAAAAATACAATAAAATTCTATTTTTATTATTACAGTTTTAAACAGATTTAATACCTGAATGTCATATCATTAAAAATGCCTTCTTTGATGGTCAGTATTTTTTGCTTGAAGCACATTTCTCCTCTTAATCACTCATTCGAGGTTTAGGGTAAAATTATTATTATTATGTGGAAACCCTATATTACATG
Source organism: Anabrus simplex (assembly GCF_040414725.1). Taxonomy (NCBI): domain Eukaryota; kingdom Metazoa; phylum Arthropoda; class Insecta; order Orthoptera; family Tettigoniidae; genus Anabrus; species Anabrus simplex. Next base: position 628,586,178 of record NC_090266.1, on the reverse strand, counting down.
TATAGTTAGGTTTTGGACTGTTTCAGCTTTTCATTAGTATTCTACTGAATTCTTCACATAAGGAGGCAGTTCCACCATGGTAAATTAATTACATTGCTGGAGCACTTCCAACTCTTCTTGCATAGCTATCCTAGGCAATTGATTACTGGGACAGAAACAAGTTCCTGAGGACATAAGCTGAAAGCACTCCTGTAGAATAGTCATGAAGTTGGTTTAAATTACATAAAATTATTTTCATCACTACACAATGGATGTTAATATTATTTGTTTCTTGACCATGCATGTACTATTCTGATAGTCTCAATCCATGTGTCTCTGACCTTGGTGACTGATTAAACCATCCATACTGTATTTCTAATTGTTGTTATTTGTTTGTTCATATTTAATAGGGATACGCCTGAAATGATTTCACTGATAAAACGCAATTCCTGTGGAAAAGCACTGGATATTGCTAGAACAGCTCGTGACATGTTGGGAGGCAATGGCATATCTGATGAATACCATGTAATTCGACATGTTTTAAATCTTGAAGCTGTCAACACTTATGAAGGTAAACATTTACATCACATATTCATTTTTCTTTTATGTGAAAGTTGAATTTCATTCATTGAAACAATTGAAAAGAAGTGCTTCAATACTGAAGGATTCATTCTATGACATGGTCATAGAAAAGTTTCTGTGCAAACACGGAAGAATTGAACTAATTTACAAACTAAGTTGTAATCTTCAATGACATACACCTCTTATTTCATTTAACTCCCATACATGTAGTGTGTAAATATAAATAACTGCTGTAATGTATGACAACATTTTTAGTAATATTATCTTTTAATTTCTTTTCCTCTCATTACATTGAATACTCCTATAAGAAATGTATCCATTATATACTGTGTGAAATTATCATGTGAATTAATTAATAATCAGATTATAGTAAAATTACTAAAAACTTACGTTTGCCAAAGACCACTACTGTACGCTTCATTATCAAGGTTAGGGTACACCACTGAAAAACAGACACCCTAATCTAGGCTTCAGTGATTTAAAGAATGCAGTCCTTACCTCACTGCGATCAGTTTTGTTTTTTCTTTCATTGAAAATGTTCGACCTTTATGTTATTGTATAATGCTTGTGAATTTATTACGTGCTTTAGGAAACAACGACATTAACATTATTATTATTATTATTATTACTAGCAGTTTCCCGCTGGCTCTGCCCGCAATGTACAAAGTATGGTGTTGTTTGTTACTATCCTCACGGATGTATTTGAAAAGTTTCGAGTTAATAAAATAAAGCACATGATCTGCTGTGGTAATAGAATGTATTATGTCAACAAAACACTTGAAAATACATCACACAAAGAAACTGAATTAAATGTTCCTTGGAACAACACTACGCGCCAAACTGTTAAAAAGTCCTTCTAAGATCTTTGTCATGGAGACAAATGTACTCATAACTTTTCTCAGAATCTACCAATTTAAGTAGTTATTACCTCAAAAGAAAGCGCTTGATCCACTGAGTGTTTTTAGACCAAAACAAGCTGTCTATCTCAATTAGAACGAAAGATATGATTGCTTCAATGAGAAAAAATGTTGAGGAAATGAGACGTCAAATTGAATGTGCACTCATAACTTTCCTCAGAATCAACCAATTTGAATAGTTCAGAGCTGAAATGAAAGAGCTTGATCCACTGAGTGTTTTTAGGCCAAGACGACTCCATACCTCAATTAGAACCAAAGATATGATTGCTTAAAAGAGACAAAAAATTTGATAAAATCAAATAATTTGAGAAAGGTGGAAGTGATTTATAGTACCCGATGACAAATCTGTGCATGAATACCTTTCAGTTAAAAAGAATGAAGGAAATTGACTGGATAGAATGGCTGGACTGATTTTAGTTTTCATAATTTTTTTAAATATATAGATTATTATTATTATTATCCACACTGGGTGGAGGAATGGCCTTAGGGCTAGACGAAGGAGAAAGAAAAGAGAAAAGAAAAAATTGAAATGGTTCACCGACTAATTTGTATTAAACCTAACGGTATGGTTTCTTTCTTTTCTTTCCTTTTGTTTGGTATCATTTTTAATACAATCTCAGAGAGATAACAACAATGATTAACAAAGAGAATTTTACATTAAAATACAATAATGTCTAACAGAATTGTGCTCGAGCACTAGAACTTTCCAAACAAGGTATGTTCTTATCTCTTCAAAGAATTACAGAGTGGGCTTTGATACCATCAAGTATTAGTCAAGCACCGAGTCAACTTTAATTTCTCTATTAACAACCAAAAGTAACTAGTCCAGGGAAAGGTAAATGGGAGTGAAGCTCCTACTGCAAAAGGCCATAAATAGAGGTTTTAGAAAGTATTTTTATATTTTTTAAGATTTGTTGATTTAGAAATCAAAAGTGGTGTTTTGTGTTTTTATTAGTTTCTCTGGAAAAAAAAAAAAAAGTTAAAATTAGGAAAGAGATTAGGTTTGTACATCAAGTGCATTTAAAAATGTATAAAATTAATAAAACTTAAAGTAAAAAACAAGATACCAGGTAAACCATTAAATCTGTCCATGGAAGGATGAGAAAATGTAAGAAAATCACATTTTTATTTAACATTCACCTCCATGCAGCTTCTTGAAACATATTTTAAATGGTTACAAGTTACCTTTTCCAGTTTTATCCGAGTACTAGAGTGAAATAATTGAAAGTAGATCATGGTAAGTATCTCGGCAGTGGCAGCTGTCAATCATTGCCTCCTATCACTTACTACTGTCGTGGGAAAAAGTATAGTCACCCGAGATAATACATTAATAAAAAGTTTATCCTTTGTCCCACATAGAAACAAGCTACACCAAAATTTAGCCTATTTTATTCTGCATTTAATTATATGGAATAGAAATTTTTATCATACCCAGTTAAAATTTTAACACACGTTGAACAAAAAATGTGCTGGTATTTTTTCAATTTCCAACAGAGCACTCATTGTGAAGATTCATAACATGAAAAGTATTGATCTGATCATTACCAAACTTTAATATGTCTTAAATTAACTTATTGTTGATATGTATATCAAGATTTTACTTCAACTGATATTTGTGACAAAGGTTGTTGTAAAGTTTGTGAAACGTTTTTTCATTATTGGGTGATCATAGCCGTAAAAAAATTTGGCTTGTTATTAAGTTCATGAGAATGTCAGGCTAAAATGAAAACTGTGTTTTGCCTGCATGCAGTTGTTGGTTTTATATTGATTTATATTTAATTGAGTGGTTTTGAGAGAAGAAACCAGCGTATCGGCCGAGTGGTGTGTCCAGTTGGCCTATTTGCCGCACCAACTGAACTCTGTCACTGCTCTGTATCAGCTTTGAGTCTCATGTCTGTGCTTAGTTTTATCTGAACTGTCAGATTTGTATTGTTCCAGGTTTGATATCAAAGAGTTATAATTAATGTGGACTTATCAGTAAAAATTGTTTGTTTATGTGGTAGGGTAGTCAGGTACAGTAAGTAGGGCATTTTTGTCTGGTCATATAGTTGTGCACTCCAGTACTAATTTGGTTATGAAACCTATTGTTGGAAAAGCTTATGTGTGTGTAGGAAGTATTAAGAATATTTAAATCCCAAAAATTATTTAAATGAGTTTGATTTCCCCCCTGCCTCCCTCTTTTTGAAATTGTGAACTTTTTCAGTTGATGAGTGAAGAGAGCATTAGGATGTGTGGTTGGATAGTGAGCCCGCTGCCTAGTTTTATGCCGAGGTATTTGTCCTTTGTAACATTGCATTTCAATACCCACGTCATTTGATCCTCTCCCCTCCTGGTCAGTCCTATCTTTCCTGACAGCTGCAGAAGCTACTTCCTCCTCCATTTTTCTCCATCCCATGACGCTGTTCCACCTGTCTTTTCCTATCCACTACTCCACATTTCCCTTTCCTACCTTTTCCCTTCCTCTTACTTCCACACTTCTCAGCAGCAGTTCCCTGTTCCTCATCTTCCCTCGGTTGTTCTACTTGCAGTGACTCATACCGATTTCTCACAGACACCCGTCCTGAATTCTGATTCTGATTGGAGCCCTTAGCCTGCAATCTCCTTCCCCTTAAAATATTAGACCACCTGTCGTCTACAATTCCCACCCTTTCCTTCCCATCTCTCTTTTACACCTACTGTAACCTGTACATTGTTTGAGGGAGGCCTCCTTCCCATCCTCTGAGAGAATCCTAATTATCTCCCTCAAACTCTCCAACTCCTCCCTCCAATTGGCATCAGTGTGTCCTTTTACTGGCCTCCTTTTCCATATGAGCTCACAATGTGTGTTGCCATGTTACGACAAGTAGAGAGCATCAAAACAACACGCTTGTCCTTCCACCCTAAAACCATAACATCTCTTACACGATAAGCCTTTATATCATCCACTATCATTTTCAGGCCCTTTCTTATATCTTGTGGATTTCCTATCCTGCCAGGAATAAGTGTACCAGTAAGGTGACATCTCTGTTTCAGAAGTTCTTCAGCCAAGCTGACACTAGTGTAATATCTGTCTGTGAAAACCTTGTAACCTTCCACTGATCCCCCTACTGCGACAGCCAGCCTGCCTGTGTATCAAATTGCAGGCAGTCATTGTAGTGAATGGTTCATCAGCATAATCTAAGTTATTTACAACTGCAGTAACTTTTCCATAACAAGGAATCAAAGAATGGATGTACCCAGTAGCACTATCAGCCAGGACAAAAATTCTTATTCCCCACTTGTTCGGTTTCTTGGGGTTGTAGGTCTTGAAACTTATTTTCCCTTTTAAACCAATAGTAGACTCATCTACTGCTATATCTTTGCCAGTTACGAAAAATTTGTGGAACCGCGATTGTAGGTATTTCAGAAGGTATCTGATTTTCTGTGTTCCAGTAACAGTATAGTCACTTTTAGTATCTTCTGGATTAGAACCCTCATGCAACATCCAGAAAATCTGCATAAGTCTATCTTGCGTAAAAGCATTGCAAAGAAATGGCACATGTGTTACCCATTGCTGGGAAAAATAGTCTTGTAAGTTACGTAAACTGACAAGTCCCATGTTGAAAATAACACCAAATAAACACGAAAATTTCATTAAAAGTCATCTTTGTCCATTTCCTCCGTGTAGACCAAGGCTTCATTGTAGGCGTCAGTTTACAAATTTTCTCCTCAGGGTATTCATTAGTTTCATTGGCTATACCGGTACTCTCAGTAACATTTTTGTTAAGAAAACAAGCTAAAACATTTCAGAGGTCTTGCATCAACTGGTAGATTGACGTCCTGTAACCCTGTTTGTTTCGAGAAAGGATATTCAATTGGCCCGCCATCGTCATTCGAAACATTCTGCCATAGCATCAACGTTTATATCCGTATCACTTTCATCATCTGAGGATTTGCTTGATTCACCAGTACTAAACTCAGAAATGTCTGATAAATCACTGTCACTATTTAGGACTGTACCCTCAATGTTGCTATCGGGAATATGCGTACTTTTATTCTTCCGTAACTGACATGATCTACTTGTTGGTACCATAACAGCTGTACTGGGAGAAAGATAACTTGTAGATGTTCCGAAGTTTGACGAGAGAGTTCAGGACACATGCAGCTACCTTTCTGCATAGGCATTTGTTAAAATGGCTCGACATTAGAGTTTTCAAGCGGTCAGATATCGCGTGCCGAGCTACGCTCAATATCCGATTTTTGAAGTAGAGAGCGTGTCGAGCAGACCTCGACATTCGAGTGGAAAGGGTTAAATGGTCCTCAGAGAAATACGGTCTAATAAGGCAATCGCCCAAGATTCCGCACCATACATTCACTCCCCATTGCACTGTTGCCCTGTGGGATTGCCAGCACTCCAGTAGCACATGTTGTGGCAGTTGACGGTACCAGATCGTGGAATCGCAATTTGTCCGAGAACAGGATTTTCGACAGGAAGGCTAACAGCCACTGACAGAAATTCATTTAAGCTTCAAAATTCCACACATGGTGCTCCTGGTTTAGCTGTTGATTGCATTCTGCTTACTTTTTAAATAAATAAAAAATTGTTAACATCATCATGCCAACAAGATGAACTCAGTACCATTTTACTGGAACCCTCACTCATGTTTAACATACGTTTAACAATCATCTTCATTCTACTGGAACTAAACTTTGTGCTCCATATCACCAAGTTTCTACTGATGCATCTGCAAACTGTACGTCAACACAGCATCATCATGTTAAGAGGACCCTATTACCAATTTTATTGAACCATCTCATGTGTTTTAACTTTTAACAGTATTCAAGCGTTGTGCTCAGATATTCTTCAACATTTTAACTGACACATTCAGCAGTCCGAATTATTTTTAATGTTTTTGTCCTTGTCCTTTGTGCTTAATCTTTAAACTTTTCTGCTGATGATGTCTACAAGATAGATGAAACCTGTTCCGGTATTTTAAATGTTATTTAAATAATTAAATTTTTAAAAAAGTAGTATTTAAAGTTGGAACATTTGACCATACCTTTTAAGTATTAGATGTAGATGGTAGGGGTGATATTTATGCACATGCAGTATTTGTAGCACAGAAGCCTGGCTGATGTTCACCTATTCTCTTCATATGGTTATGAGGGTATTAAGGGTTGTATTAATGATGTATAGGAGAGGGAAATAAGCCTCTGATAAGACCGCAATTAGGGTATGGTTCCAGTGTATTGATCCTCACCAGGACTACTTGATTCGAGAACTGGAAAGATTCCAAAGAAAACCAGCATGATTTGCTCTGGGTGATTTGGTTCCACCTGTTTAAAACTTCTTACACTATTCTAATTAAATAGTTAACACACAGTTAGGACATGTTTTGGCCCAATTAGGCTATCCTCGGCTAAAAATTACGAATTTAAAAATTACAATTTTTAAAATACAAAATTTTGTCATTGACTGTGACATGTTATAAAATGTTGTGAGTTGAACGTAAGTGCTATTGTCATTGAACTCGATCCTTTTTAGCAGCACACTATTTTATAACTTTTCATCTTCTAATTTGTTCTATCATTCTAGGCACTACTTTTCATAATAATGTTACTGTATTGGCTTTACGTCCCACTAGCTACTTTTACGGTTTTCAGAGCAGCTTTTTATAGAAGACCTATTCATCTTAGAACAACTTAATAACTTCATAGGCTTCCATAATGACTACTAATATCTGCAAACGGTGAATATTCACAACTGAAATCTTTCAGCACCATTAGAGTATGTTCTATCAACATTGAACTTTTACAAGTATGCATTATCTTCCACCAACACAGCAAACCACTGGATATCAAATCAAATCAAAATCTCTTTATTTGCAAATGAGGTGTCTACCTCGGTGGCAAATAGTACACTAAAATACATTATTGTCAACCACTAAATATTAAATTAACAATAAAAGAAAATTTTCCTATAATGCAATACAATTTACGCTAACAATTTTTTCTGTTAAACACTCAGCTCGTTCTTAATAAATTTATATTGTTTACAAAATTCTACTTATAATATCTCCTGTACTACTTACAAATATAGTCAACTGATATACAGTATGTGGAATTACTTCAAATGATACTATACAACTGGTATAAGATTAAACTTTACATTGCATTTATTTACTTCTTTTTTTTTTTTTTTAACCCTTTCTGGAACCTAAGTAGCATAACGACCTGCTGCATCTTAACCAGAGCCCCTTTTGCCACCAATTTTCAGAGTTCCTGAAGGGCCTTCACAGCTACCGCAGCAGTCCCAGGGCCCTCGAAGTCCCCACTGTACTTCACCCCTACAGGCAGTCCCCTACTTTGGCTGTCCAACTCCTTAGATCAGGGGATGAAATTAATTTAATCACACACATTTTTTAAATTTTTTTTTAATTTACAATAACCTGCACTGGTCGAATGCCCTCTAACACTTCATTTATTTTTTCTGTTGCTGTTTATTCTCTTCTTGAATATCTGTACAGATTTTGGAAAAGGATCAAACACTACCCCTGGTAAACTGTTCCACTCCTTCACACCCTTCCCAATGAATGAAAATTTACCCCAATCGCTTCTGCTAAAATTCCTTCTAATTTTATATTTGTGGTCTGTCCTGCCGATATAATTATTTTCCAACTGAAGCCTCTCACGGATATCTCCCCATGCTGCTTCTCTTGTACAGGCTCTATATAATCCTATAAGTCTAGTTTTCTCCCTTCTCTTACTTAAAGTTTCCCACCCAAGTTCCTTTAACATTTCTGCTACACTACTCTTTCTCCTGAAATCCCCTGTTACAAATCTTGCTGCTTTCCTCTGCACACTATCTATTTCTTTTATTAGGTATTCTTGGTGAGGATCCCAAACACTGTTTGCATATTCCAATAATGGACGAACCATACTTAAGTAACTTTTTTTCTTTTAATTCTTTATTGCATCCTTTAAGTAGCCTCATTATCACATGTAACGATCTGTATGCTTTCCCAACAATGTCATCCGCATGACCCTTCCAGTGCAAATTACTTTCAAATCTCACACCTAAGTATTTGCACTTGCCATCTTTTGGGATAACTACCGCATCCAAAGTATATTCAAATTCAGTTTTAAAGCTCCTGTTTGTAAAAGTTGTAACAGTTGATTTGCCTCCATTAACCTTCTTCAACCCATTGTTGGATACTTTCAAGGTCCCTTTGTAATTCTGAGCAATCCTCAATGTTATTTATTTCCCTATAAACAATTATGTCATCTGCATAAAATCTTATTTTTGATGTTATATTGTTCCCTAAATCATTTGCGTATATTAAGAAAAGTAATGGACCGATTATACTACCCTGTGCAATTCCCTTCCAAACTTTCTCTTCCTGCGATACATTATTTCCTACTTTGACTTTCTGAACCCTTGAATTTAGAAATGTTTTTATCCAACGTGTAACCCTTACGTCCAATCCTATTCCCTCCAATTTCTTTAATAATATTCCATGTTCCACTCTATCAAAGGCTTTGGAAAGATCTATGGCTGTGCAATCTAACTGACCTCCTGAATCCAATTGATCTGATATCTCCTGCTGAAATCCCACCAGTTGTGCCTCACAAGAAAATTTCTTTCTAAATCCATACTGGCTTCTCATGAACCAATTTTTATCATCACATATCCCTCTGATGTACTTTGATATTAAACTCTCCAGTATTTTACAAACTATACTGGTCAGGCTGATTGGTCTGTAGTTCTCTGGTTTCCTTTTATCACCCTTTCCTTTATAAATTGGTATTATTATAGATTCCTTCCATTCCTTTGGTATTACACTATTATTTATGACATAGTCAAAGAGAAATTTTAAATAAGGCACTATGTACCACCCCATTGTCTTTAATACCTCTCCAGTAATTTGATCACTTCCTGCTGCTTTTCCTTGCTGAAGCAGTTGGATTTCTCTGAAAATATCTTGATTTGTGAATGGGAAACTTTCTGGTTTCCCCCTGTGTCTCTCCCTCTCTATCTTCTGTTATGGTTTCCAACTCCTGACAATCATCTACTGAATCTCTGCATTCCCTACTAAATAGGTTTGCTTTTTCAGTATCTGTGAAATAGTGTTCACCCCCTTCTCCCACCATTGTAGGAATTTGGATTCCTTTTCCTTTTTGATTCCTGATATATGAATACAACTTTTTCCATTTCCCTTTGTGACCATTACCCTCTTGAAGTATGCCATTCATATAATTCTCTTTTGCTTCCTTTTTCACTCTATTCAGTTCCCTCATTAGCTGTTTTCTAGTTTCTCTACTCTCCCTACCCTCTTTGATTTTCCTGTTTATTATTCTACATTTTCTTTTTAATTTTCTTATTTCCCTTGTATCATAAACAGGGTCTGAGATCATTTTACCCTTCTTAACAGGTACAAATCTCTTCTCTCCTTCCCAAATGATTCCTTTAAATTTAGCCCAAAGTGTATCCACATTACTCCCTTCACTTATCCAACAACTGAATTGTGATTTAAGGTAAGTCCCGAATTCATCAACTTTAGTTTCTGTACAATTTCTTGTCTTGTGTAACCCTCTTATTAAGCCTTTTTGGTACAAGTCCTACATCCATTATTACAGCCTTATGATCTCCTATTCCTTCAATTACCTCAGTTTTATTAACAATTTCCCATGGTTTAACCAAGAATACATCTAGTAAGTTATTGAGACGAGTCGGTTCTTGTACTACTTGTGTAAATCCTCCCTCCCAAATTAACTTATTTGCCAGTTTCTGTTCATGAGCTTCACTTGCAGCTCCATTCCATTCAACTTCAAGCAAATTTAGATCTCCCCCAATTATTACCATATCATTATTATTGTTTTTATGAGTATAATCTATTATTTTCTCAAATATTTCCATATCATTTTAAACTCACATCATGTTTGAATACATCAGCTCTCAACATTTTATAAGATAACACAATCAATGGCAAAATTTTGTATTTTTAAAAACTGTAATGTTGAAATTTTTAATTTGTAATTTTTAGCAGAGGATGGCCTAATTGGGTCAAAACATGTCCTAACTATATGTCGACTATTTAATTAGAATAATGTAAGAAGTACTGAACAGGTGGAACCTAGTATTATATACTGCCAAGGAATAAATATTTATTCAAAAGAGTAGTGTTACAAACATGCTGGAATCTTTGGGTTGGGAAGACTTGCGAGAAAGGAGACAAGATGCTTGATTAAATGGTATGATTTGAAATTCAAGAGGACAAATTGGGGCAAATATTCGTGTATGGGAAGAGGAGCTAGGGAGTGGAATAATTTTGCCAAGGGAGATATTTAATATATTTCCAACTTCTTTGAAATGATTGAAGAAAAGACTAAATTAACAGCTATTAGGCAATTTGCTACCTGGGGGCTGCCCTAAATGCGGATGAATGGATGGACGGATCCAGAACAGCTTCCGTGGTATCATTTGAAGTACCCATGTTGCTCATAAACATCTTTCAACACTGTGGAAAGCCTTTACAGTCGGATGTTGCTTGTCCAGATACCTTTCCTCATAAGTGCTTGCAATGAATACCATCTTGCTTCCCCATAGTTAAGGAGCATGTCAATGTATTCATCCAAGGAATACATAGAGAATGATCGAAATGACTTAATTCTGAACATATAGCAGTACAGTATGCAGAGCACACAAAAACAATAATAGTAGCAGCGTTTTACTGCTTGCGTGTGGCACACACTGACCTGTGTTTAAGCACTGAAGTTTCATATCGATACAAAAACAAAATAACTATGTAGGATTTCAAACTATCCATCTGAACAACAGTTATCAACCTCCAAAATTACAAATGTTAAACTCCTGCAATGAAGCACAATTTTTATGCTCAATAGCATCTGAACTTGTTTATAAGAACATTGTTATGTCACTCGGAGCATCGAACTTTGGACCTTCCACTATGTTGGTCCATTTTGGACTCCCATGGCTTAAAGCTTCCCTCAGGAATTATTATCCACACAAACAATACACTAGTTATCTTAGTTATCTTTGTAAAGAGAATGCAAGATGATACTGTGGCTGTGATGCCTGTGAATGAACAATGTGATACACGTACAGGTAATACACCAAACAAGTGTAAAGTGATAAAAAGCCCAACAACTTGAGCTCTTGAAACATGTACAGGAGGTAATTATAATAAAATGTGAACTGTTGACAAGGCGGAAAACTGTTTCATAGAAAATGTTATGTTAATAACGAGTTGCTCCTTGGTGAGCCCTCAAAACTGCAGCAGTACGGCGAGGCATCGACTCTACAAGGTGTTGGAATCGTTCTGGAGGGATCTGGACCTGCGTATCTTGCACTGCTGCCCACAATTGGTCTTATGTAGTTGGTACTAGCTACGTTGAACGTTAGAACCCTAAGAACTGAAGACAAGGAACTGGAACTCCAAAATGCACTCAAGAACATAAAATTCGATATACTGGGCCTCAGCGAAGTCAGACAATACGGCGAAGATATAATAGAAAAAGAAAATGGCAACATTTTTAGCTACATAGGGGAAACAAGAGGACAAAAAGGCATAGGTTTCATCATTAAAAGCCATTTAAAACAGAATATACAGGAAATAAGAGGAATCTCAGAGAGGATCATGGTATTATCCCTAAAAATAACAAACTTCAAAATCACAATAATCCAGGTATACGCACCCACAGAGGCAAGCACAGAAGAAGAGATCGAAGAATTCTACACGCTTCTAGAAGACACACTAACAGACTACAAAGCACATGGAACATTCGTAATTGGTGACTTCAACAGCAAAGTAGGGAAAAAGGAATACAAATACGAAGACGAAGAACCCATGGGACTATATGGATATGGAACAAGAAATGAAAGGGGAGACAGACTCATACAGTTTGCACTAGGACAAAGATTAAACATTGTAAACACCTTCTACAAGAAACACCTGGAAAGTAAATGGACGTAGATCGCTCCGAATGGAAAAACCAAAAATGAAATAGACTACATCCTAGCTGATAGCCTAGAAGTTGTAAAAGACATCCAAGTAATCAGTGGTCTAAAATTCGATACAGACCACAGAATGGTCTGACTGAAAATGAGAATAAAGAAGGAAAAGAGGCACTACTTCAACAGACAACCCCAAACCCCGAAAGTACCGATCGAACAGAATACACAAAAGCACTACAACACAACCTCCAAGAGCTTAGTCAACAAACAGACCTGAAGGCACAACAATATTATACAGAACTCCTAAACTGCATATCCCTCTCGGTCAAGCAATCCTCGACACCGGGAAATAGAAGAAGAAATAGAATAAAACTAAAGGATAGTACTAAAAGACTGATTGAAGAAAGAGAACGTCTGAAACCACAAGCGAAAGAAAATGAACGCACAAAACTGGAATATACAAAAATCAATAAACAAATGAAAAGGGAAATCCGAAGAGACATAAGAGACCACAACACGGAAGTAGTCAAAGAAATCATGGAAAATACAAAATCAATGATGAAGATTCGAAAGGAATTAACTCCGGACAAACATTTGGATACTGGGAGTGGAAGACAGTAATGGTAAAAGACAAGCCAAGAGAGAACAGATAGTGACACAAGCGACAGAATTCTACAGGAAATTATATACAAGTAATTCCCAAAATGGCACACAGTGTCACAAGATGCCAAAAGAGGACATTGAGGAAGAAATACCACCCATTCTTCCCAGTGAAGTAAGAGCAGCCATAAGGGAAGCAAAGAATGCAAAATCCCCAGGGGAAGATGGAATCTACAATGAATTCCTGAAATGGGGTGAAGAAGACATAACCCCATTCATCACTATGCTATTTAACAAGATACTCGAATCAGAAGACATACTAAGGGGGTGGAAACAAAGCATCATCATACTTGTGCACAAAAAAGGAGCCAAAGACGATATAAGTAACTACAGACCTATCAACCTAATTGTAAATCTTTACAAATTCTTCATGAATATCCTAACTAAGAGAATGGCGAAGACACTAGATGAACAACAACCAGTGACACAAGCAGGATTTAAAACAAATTACAGTACATCAGACCACCTACAAGCAGTGAATCAACTGATCGAGAAAACACAAGAATTCAATCTGGATGTCTATATAGCATTTGTGGACTACAATAAAGCATTCGACTCCGTGGAACGGGAATACGTTTCAGAAGCACTGAGCAAACAAGGTATCCAGAACATATACATCAGACTCCTGGATAAACTCTACGAAGGCAGCGAGGCCAGAATAAAAACAGAAAGAGAAGGAAAGAACATCAAGATAGAAAGAGGAGTTAAGCAAGGGGACCCTCTCTCACCAAAATTATTTACGTGCTTACTGGAGAATCAGTTCAGAAAACTAGATTGGGAGAACAAATACGGCATCAAAATAGATGGAGCAAGACTAACACACTTACGATGCAGACGACATCGTATTGGTGGCAGAGTCGGCAACGGAGCTAGAACAAATGATAATAGAATTAGACAACATCAGCAAAGAAGCGGGCCTGACAATGAATCCAAGAAAAACAAAGTTGATGACTAATGCACTGGAAACTCCAGTTAGCGTAAATGGAGAAATACTGGAATACGTAGAGGAATGTGTATACCTTGGCCAGAGCGCATATCATTCTCAAACTGTTCAGAAAAAGAGGTCAAACGGCGAATAGGACAAGCATGGAAGAGGTTCTGGTCTCTAAAGATCATACTGACAGACAAGACTCAGAAACTCACCCTTAAAGCTGAAGTCCTAGAAAAATGTGTGATACCAGTCCTACTATATGGATGCCAAACCTGGGCACTAACACTAAAACAAAAGAAAATGATCCAGATATGCCAGCGCAAACTGGAAAGAAAATACTCCAGGTCTCATTGAGAGACAGAATACGGAACGAAGATATACGAAGGAGAACCGGCATGAAAGACGCTCTGACGACAGCCGATCAGCTAAAGTGGAAATGGGGAGGACACGTAGCGAGACTGGAGCAAAATCGATGGACCTACAAAATGACAATGTGGGATCCCAGAGAAGGAAGACGGAACGTGGGAAGGCAAAGAACTAGATGGGCAGACTGGTTTGCGAGATGGAGAGGAAAAGCAATGGACAAGAACAGCAAAGATAAGGCAAGAGTGGAAAGAGCTGGGAAAAATTGTGTGCAGAGATCACTGACCTTACGGGATACACCTTTGCTCAAGCCCTGTGATAACATAGGTCGATCAAGACACATATTATAGATATTGTGCAGCAGTGAAATATGCAACAGTGCGCTTCCACAAAGAGACCTGAAGGTCACCTCTCTGATCACTACGGCATAATACAGTAAAATTGATTTTAAAAAATAGGTTTATATGAAGTGGTGAATATAAAATTATCATCCTCGCGTACACTGCGGAAAGAAGCCGTGCAAATGTAAAATATGTTGAAGTACGTTCTCAGGACAGGGGCGAAGTATACAACATACAATTGTACGCTTCGACGAAGAGGATACCGTGATGGTCATCTTCTGAGCACTCGGGAGAATAGCAAGACGAATGTCAAATAGATAGACGTTTGCATGAAGTAGTGATATGATAACTCATCATTGAACACATAGTAGAAGGAGGGATATGCACTTGCAATGTATGTCAAGAGAATTTCAACGGAGGATAAGGTCAAGAAATTACAAGAAACGTCTACAACATTCGGAGAAGAAGCTATGCAAGAATGAAGAGCGCAAGTTTACGCTTTCACCTAGAAGGAATCTGAACCAGCCCTGGGAAAAAAGTGTACATGTGTCATTAATGCAATAGTGCGTTTTCGCGAATTGTTGATTCAGAAAAACACGACTGCATTCACTCGGGGGTGAGACTACACAAGTGTACAATATGCGGTAATACGTTATCATGAAACAAACTACAGATTAACCAATATAATAATGCTCTTCAGGACCTGCTCACCTTATGAGCACTGTCCCTGCATTGCAGGAGGCCATAGCCCTTAGGGGATTCACATGGCTAATTTATTTATTTATTTAGTTGGTACGGGGTTCATGGAGCAGACACCAGCATTGACAACATCCCATAAATGCTCAATTGTATTAAGATTGGGGGATCTGGAGGACCAATCCATGGTTGTAACTTCACTGGAGTGCTCCTCCAAACCACCTGCATGCCACCACAGAGCAGTGACATAGCGGATTGTCGTGTTGAAACACGGCATCTCCATCAGGATACTCTAGGGCCAGAAAAGGGATGCAGATGATCTGAAAGAATGTCCACATAACATGCACCTGTCAGCGCTCCCTGCAGCCGAACAGTGGGGCCAAATTGCGATCATGAGAACGCCGCCCAGACCAGAACTGAGCCACCTCCCACCTGGACACAACCTTGTTGACATGGAGGATTCATAACTACATGGGGCATACACCACACTCTCCCGCTCGATACAACTGGAACCGTGATACACTGTTCCGTGGTCCATTGCACCAGCGTAATTTCTTTCTTGGGGGCTTGAACTATTCGGTCAACATGGGGTAGCAGCCTCCATTCGGGGCCAGTTGGCAGTGTGTTAAAAAGGCCCCCATCATCACCCATATCCCTTTCAGACCTGAAAGAAAACTGGCAGTGTGAATTTTTGTTTGTATGTCAAAAACTGACTAAAATATTCTTAAATAGTTATATATTTAGTTTATTTTACAAAATAAAAATTAATATCTGAGAAAAAGCACCCACACAATTGTGCATGTCAGGACTTAATTCACTACTTACAAAAAAGAAAAATTATGTCATGTGAATATACATATCTACATGATCAAATGTTCTATTTTACAGTGGGGAATAATTTAAAACAATTAAATCTTCGTTCAAACACAAGTAAATATTACATTTTCCACACTGAGGACGAGTTTTGCTTTTACTGCCCTTTTGGCAGCAGTACCTTGTCGTCGGATCTGAAAGAAAACTGGAGGTGTGAATTTTCGTTTGTACGACAAAAACTTACTAAAATGCTCTCAAATACATGTTTTTACAGTTTATTTTACAAAATGAGAACTTTTGGCTAAAAAGCAGAACCCACACAATTGTGCGTGTCAGGACTTAATTCACTACTTACAACAAATAAAAAATTAAAAAATCAGCTCAGTACATGTGAATATACACATGTACATGATCAAATGTTCTATTTTACAGTGTGGAACAATGTATTTTAAACAATTAAAATCTTATACATTACATTTCTCACATAGAGTACCAGTTCTGCTTTCACAGTCCTCTTGGTGGCAGCACCCAGCACTCTTGCATGCATTGCCTGTAGGAAAACCTAGCCCGCACACTTGTGCGTACCAACATTCAAAACCTCGTGGTATTAGTACGATGTTGCAAGTTCACAATTTACGTTCACTAAACAATTTGCATACTTCATTGACTATATTTTGATATTCAGTAGAGCTTCTAGATTAATATGAATGCAATAAATAAATACTTATTTTAGACATTATTGCTTCCCGCCATCTTGCCGATGAACTGTATTTTTAAACTCTTCTTCCTGCCTCCTGGTGGTCAAGTGCTAAATGAAAACAACTGAAGTACATGCTACGTGTGCCGCACAAGCACTGCAGTCCAGTCTAGTGCCAAGAAAACATCAAATAAGCTCAGACATAAATAAAGTACGAACCCGCACAATTGTGTGTACACGGTCTGAAAGGGTTATGCAAAAGCATTACTAGTATAAAGACAGGTTGAATTTCCTACTGAAACTGACTTTCTTTAAAATCCCTTAATCTTAGAGATGAATTTAAAATCTTAAACAGAGTCACACACCACTGAAATTCTAGTTCAGTTGTCGATCATGAATTTCCGGCCTGTGTAGTTCCTGTTCCTGTCTGCTTAGGACATTCGTTGATTGTGTGTTAGTCAGGTAACTTCAGCTTTGTCCCGATGGCTTATTATAACATACCATAAAATGGATGGAAAATACTTATCAGGTTCTGAAAACAGAAGGTGTAAGAAAGAAACATCATGGCAGGAATGTGGCCATGAGTGTACTTTCACTCACAATAAATTATAATTCATTATACTTTACATGTTTGTGATACTTATTCATACTTCTAATTATTCTAGGGCAGTATTCTTTGCTTTGTAAAAAAAAGAAATGCCATTAACGGAACAGATGCTGACGATATTATACTTGTCGAGTAATTAATTAAACATCAATCACACATTAATTTCAACATTAATTATTCTTCGATCTTAAAATACCAGTAATCAAATTGTCAGAATAATCCAATAATCACAATAAAATAAGCATCTGTTCAGTGATTACCTGTTGGAATAATGCTGTGTTTTTTTAAAGAATGCTGTTTAACTTAACCTGCTTTAGTGGTCATCCTAATCCCTATCACTGTACAACGAGCATCATGGGTCAGTTATGTAAAGCCGGACTGAGTGGCTCAGACGGTTGAGGCACTTGCCTTCTGACCCCAACTTGGCAGGTACGATCCTTGCTCAGTCCGGTGGTATTTGAAGGTGCATAAATTCGTCAGCCTCATGCCGGCAGATTTACTTGCATATAAAAGAACTCTTGTGGGACTAAATTCCAGCACCTCGGCAACTCCAAAAACCGTAAAAGTAGTTAGTGGGATGTAGAGCAAATTATATTATTATTATTATTATAACAATTATGTACACTATAAACAACATTGGTTTGATGCAATAAAAGCACAAACAAAAAATATCAACACACACATAAAAAAGAAAAACTCTTAAATCACACGCAATACCCGCAAAGACCTACAAAAGAAAAATACATAAAAATACCCTCACTAAAACTACTGTACAAGGGTTAAGTTTCCGCATTTTGATTTAAACACTGATTATTTCTTAATTATGATTATCACATGTGTTTTATTTCCAGCGAATCTCAGTGACTATTTTTTTAAATATCTGAAGCCAATTCTTTTCAGTTTTTACGTAGTTATTTTATAACTGTTAGGTTCTTCAGTCTGCTGAAACTAATTTTCAGGGATAGTACTGTTACCATATGCTTTCTTGCAGGTACTTTTTAAATTTAACCAAAACCAAACGCCATGGCACAACAGCCTCGAAGGGCCATGGCCTACGAAGCGACTGCTGCTCACCCCCGAAGATCTGTAGATTATGATGTGTCACGTGATTTAACGACAAATCCTCTCACCTGTTATTCTTGGATTTCTAGACCGAGGTTGCTATCTCATCCTCAGATAGCTCCTCAGTTGTAATCACATAGGCTGAATAGACCTTGAACCAGCCCCCAGATTCAGGTAAAAATCCCTGACCTGGCTGGGAATCAAAGCCAGGGCCTCTGGGTAAGAGGCAGGCACACTACCTCTACATATGGTTGCCAGAATTCTGGACCCAAAAATACGGATATTTTAATTTTTTTCAAATTGAAGCAAATTATTTTGAGGAAATTCATAAAAATGGATTATTATTATCTAATTAACGGTGTAACAACACTATAAATTTAAAGACAACCAGTGAATTTTAAAATAATTTCATAACAAGGATAATATATTTTAAGTTGATAAGCGGCAATAATTGACAGCTCAATGCCTTACGTTTCTAAGGAAGGTTCTGTTTCACTGACTTGTGCACCTGTGCAAAATCTATCCATGGGACTGCAAACTGGTGATTACATAAGTTTCAGCGAGCTCTTTTCCATTGATTCTGACCTTGACTTATACTCACGAAATTTTGATGGTTGGTCTCCGAAAACTGTAAAGGTAGTTTGTTAAACCAATAGCATTGAAAATTATTACTGATGGTTGCTCTCTCTTCCAGGATTAATTATCCTCTTCAAACTGACTGATCCTATTAAGAATGTGTAATTAATTCATGACTTATTATCAGCTGTTATTCATTGGCTGGATGAAAATTACTTGATCAATGATTACAAATTGAACCAGGGGCTGATGACTTTAGATGTTAGGCCCTTTTAAACAACAAACATCATCATCAACAAACTGAACTTATACAGCAGATGCATTGACACAATTTTTATTTTATTTTTTTCATATGGAAGGGACAGTTTTACACTACTAAGTTTTATACAAATAATTTGCAACATATTGAATTTTAATCATACCTTTTTTGGTGTCATGATGAAGTGCATTCTGAAGAACAATAATACTATTGGTCAAATGATCAATATTCCCACAGAAGCAATGTAGCATGGAGAAGAGAAAATAAGGTCAATATGTATTGTTGTTATTTTTACAATTGTAACTCTATGTAATCAATGTAATAATTCTGTATGTATAATTATGAATGTCGCGATATGACTTTCTAAGTTAAAGCGACAATAAATAAACTTAATTTAAAAAAAAAAAAAAAAAGGTTTGGAATAGAACTGTTTGCTGATGCTAACTTTTCATCTAGATTGAATCACTGTAGTCATAAAGTCCAAATTACTATAAATTTTCAACAAAAAAATAATTATTATTAATCAAATTAATCAATTGGACAACACACACATAGATAATAAAATAGTGTTTTGTACATTTTGTCTTTAAATGTGCTTGTGTTATTGTAATATTGTAATATAAATTGGTTTTTTTTTTTTTGTTACTTGTTTTAAGGACTTATTTCATCAGCTTCTTAATGAATAATGGAAAGGAACAAAGAAGTGATAAAACAAGTTATGTTTGTAACTTCTTAATAAAAATAACTTTCATCAATAATATTTAATAAGGCTATATTTTCTTTGTTCAAGAGGAGGTAAGAGACCACACTACTTAAAATAATAAGGTACAGAATAAAGTAAAAACATATATCTTTTTGTAATGAACTGTACAGCTTTATCAGCAAGAAAGTACAGTACCTAAAGTTTGTGTCAATTGGGAAGCTGTTTCCGCTGCAGTCGCTTGGCCTGGTGAAAGTGATATTTAACACAGTGAAAGTTTCTGCGGAATGTAACACGTTCAGTAAACAGGATAGCATGACAATATAGCAGCTGCTTGGTTTGACAGTTCTCAGTAGCCTTTCAAGGCCAAATTACTTTTCGTTTGGTAAAGACTATAAGGATATATTATCTATGGTATTTATTGACATCTAGCTGTGGATATTTTAATGCTTATTTGCTCTCTCTCCTCCCATTTCAAATATCAGTTGGATGTGTGGTGATGTTGGCATACAAAATAGAATGTATGCTTCTCTATGTCTTAAGTATACAGTGCTATTACTAGGTTGATTGTTAAAAAGGAAACTACTTTCTTATCTCTGCCTGTTTCAATATTTCAGGAACACACGACATCCACGCTCTTATATTAGGTCGAGCCATCACAGGTCTGCAAGCTTTCAGCTGAGTTACACAGTACATAATACAATTCAGGACCAAAGAATGTAATGTTATTTTATATTCATTTGATTTGAATAGAACATTCTCTAACTAATTTTCTTTTACTGGTGGGTATGAGACTTTTCAGTTATGGTATTATATTTCCGTGAGAGGCCATCTGTTTGTTCTGTTTATTAATGTCATTTACACATTTGATATGCACTTCTAATAGGATGCAGCATGTATAAATGTTACTAATAATGTCTTCCATTTACATTTTATGCATGGATTGCTTGAGATTGTTCTGCAGTATTCCATAATGTATGTATTGTTAATTAAATGTGAAATCACTCTCCAAAACATTGGTTTTTATTTCTGTTTTAGCACTGATGTAATATGCAAACAAGAAATAAATGTTTTTATACAACTTAGGAGATAGTTTTCATTTCAGTAAAGGCATTAATACTATCCTTTTGTTTTATTCCCCAACCATCTTACTCTAGTGGTGATATGTAATTTTCCAGAACAATGAAATATTTCATAGCGGTAATGAAATACCTTTTGGCAATAAATAACTAGATCTTTTCTCTCGTACTGTGAAGAGTATCAAAATCCATGGACGTTTCAACAATTCTTCACTTTGCTATTTTTTTTTTTTATGTCGCACCGACACAGATACGTCTTATGGTGATGATGGGATAGGAAAGGCCTAGGAATGGGAAGGAATCGGCCGTGGCCTTAATTAAGGTACAGCCCCAGCATTTGCCTGGTGTGAAAATGGGAAACCACGGAAAAACCATCTTCAGAGGTGCCGACAGTGGGGTTCGAACCCACTATCTCCCGATTACTGGATACTGGCCGCACTTAAGCGACTGCAGCTATCAGGCTCGGTCAATTCTTCAGTAGTCGTTGTCAAGATGAAATGACATGAGCAGGATATATTTATATTTACAATATCAATGTGGGCTCATATTCTGAAAGATGTTCACTCGGCACTCATTCAAAGGACTTATATCTCCAGTGAGGAAGAACTCCAGAAAATAGGCACAATCTATTATTTCACTGTAATTGATATGATTTTGATAGTATTTATCAGGGGCCAGCAACCTAGATATTTTGGTGATCTACTGAGAATTCACATTTTTAAACCCATTGTCCTAGAAACTTTTTATAGAATGGCCCCCTTCTGGAACATAGAATTCCTCGCACCCCCTTTATTCCTCTTCACCTTGCACTACTCATACAAAAAACCTGGCTCACAAGATCTTCAGTTTGGACCTATAATTTTCTTCAGCTTATCCCAGACATTTCTAGTGTCACTGGAGCCACCCAGCCCCATTTCAGTTTTGGCCAATGATTTAAGGGCCAGTGGCCTTCCTGACGCCATGTGACTTTTTAGTTGAAAATCCCTACCAAGGATCAACCAGGATTTGAACCTTAGTCATCTGAGGAGAGAGCTAGCAGCTAAGCCACAGTGCTAATCATACATCTCCTCCCACCAAGGCACCCTACCTTAAATTCCTGCCAAATTCAAACTCAGCAAGGCCCCAGTCTCAGAAACACTTTAGAACAGTGATAGAAGATTTCTGTTAATAATAATAATAATAATAATAATAATAGTAACATACCTCCCAACTTTCCCAATTTAGGCAAGAGGCTCCTGATTTCCGACAGTTTTTCCCGCCTCCCGATTATTCTATTATTTCTCCCAATTTTAGCCTATTTTTTGGTGAACTTCAAACATTTGTTTTGAAATCCTGCCATTTCAGCGTTGTATGCCAGTGGGCGGAAGTCTTTCGATGTTTATTGAAACCTGTATATCGCGACGCGTATATCGATCGTAAATCTCTCCTGAGTGCTATGTTCATATTCGTTCACATCAGTCTAGTCGATTGTAAAGACTAGTCGCTAGATTTGGAGTCTATTTTAGTAATTTAGTTACAGAATTTCGAAGATAGCAATTTTAGGAGCCATCTGTAGAAAATTCTGTTGAATTTTAATTTATTACTTGATAAAAATAGCATTGCGCTTCACATAATCGCGTGGACGCAATGCATTTGCTAAGTAATAGCATCTAAGTGCATGACTGATTCACACATGTGGAGCATGAGTTCATACTATTTTCGGAAGGTTTATCAGAGACAGATCATCTCACCTACGTACTTCCTGTGAGGGAATAGATGTTTAATTTTTAGCTTTGTAGCCTCGTATAGTAACAGTCGGATTTATAATATATACCATAGTACCCCTGTATTGCGTAAGACATGTAGAATGAGCCGTTTTGACCAACTGTATCTCCTGATTTTTCCTGATTTTCATATCAAAATCTTGACTATTGGTTTTGTAAAGTAGGCAGGTATGAATAATAATAATAATAATAATAATAATAATAATAATAACAATAACATACATAATCATTATAGACCGTTATGCCTTTCAGCGTTAAGTGTGCAAGCCTATGTGAATTTACTAAACGTTGCCACAATCCTCTATTTGCAAATAGTGCTGTGGCCTCATTTGGTTCCATACCTCTTATCTTTAAATCATTAGAAACTGAGTCTGACCATCATCGTCTCGGTCTCCCTCTACTTCTCTTACCCTCCATAACAGAGTCATTTATTCTCTTAGGTAACCTATCCTCCTCCATCTGGCTCACATGACCCCACTACTGAAGCCAGTTTATGTATACAGTTTCAGCCATCGAGTTCATTCATAACTTTGTCTTTATCTCCTCATTCCAAGTACCCT
Organism: Anabrus simplex; assembly: GCF_040414725.1. Classification (NCBI taxonomy): domain Eukaryota; kingdom Metazoa; phylum Arthropoda; class Insecta; order Orthoptera; family Tettigoniidae; genus Anabrus; species Anabrus simplex. The sequence goes on along the minus strand of NC_090266.1, from coordinate 628,562,660 downwards.
CCTGCCATTGTTCCCACCGGTTTGTACCAGCAATCATTCTCGCTACTTTCCTGTCCGTTACTTCTAACTTAGGAATAAGATATCCTGAGTCCACCCAGCTTTTGCTCCCATAAAGCAAAGTAGGTCTGAAAACGGACCGATGTAAAGATAATTTTATCTGGGAGCTGACTTCCTTCTTACAGAACACTGTTTATTGCAAATGCAAGCTCACTGCATTAGCTTTACTACACCTTGATTCAATCTCACTTACTATATTACCATCCTGGGAAAATACACAACCTAAATACTTAACATTATATACCTGTTTGTATCACCAATCTGACATTCAGTTCTGTTCAATTTCTTACCTACTAACATCAATTTAGTCTTCAAAAGGCTAATTTTCATACCATACTCATTACACCTATTTTTAAGTTCCAAGATATTAGACTGCAGGCGTTCGGCACAATCTGCCGTAAAGACCAAGTCATCAGCATAGGCCAGACTGCTTACTACATTTCCACCTGCCTGAATTCCTCCCTGCCACTTTATACCTTTCAGCAGATGATCCATGTAAACTACGAACAGCAAAGGCAAAAATTACAGCCTTGTCTAACCCCTGTAAGTACCCTGAACCAAGAACTCATTCTACCATCAATTCTCACTGAAGCCCAATTGTCAACATAAATGCCTTTGATTGATTTTAATAATATACCTTTAATTCCGTAGTCCCCCAGTATAGCGAACATCTTTTCCCTCGGTACCCTGTCATATGCTTTCTCTAAATCTACGAAACATAAACACAACTGCCTATTCCACACGTAGCATTTATTAATTATCTGGCGCATACTGAAAATCTGATTCTGACAGCCTCTCTGTGGTCTGAAACCACACTGGTTTTCATCCAACTTCCTCTCAACGACTGATCGCACCCTCCCTTCCAAGATGCCAGTGAATACTTTGCCTGGTATACTAATCAATGAGATACCTCGATAGTTGTTGCAATCCTTCCTGTTCCCTTGCTTATAGGTAGGTGCAATTACTGCTTTTGTCCAATCTGAAGGTACCTCACCAACACTCCATGCTAATCTTACTACTCTATGAAGCCATTTCATCCCTGCCTTCCCACTATACTTCACAATTTCAGGTCTAATTTCATCTATTCCTGCTGCTTTATGACAATGGAGTTTATTTACCATCCTTTCCACTTCCTCAAGCGTAATTTCACCAAGATCATTTTCCTCCTCCCCATGAGCTTGGTTATTCAAGACACCACCAGAAATATTTCCTTTTACGTTCAGAAGATTTTCCACCTGTCCAGTGATTCGCTGGGATCTATCATGAGTTCACCTGAATTACTCAAAACACTGTTCATTTCCTTTTTCCCTCCCTTCCTAAGATTCTTTATTACTGTCCAGAAAGGTTTCCCTGCTGCTTGACCTAGCCTTTCCAGGTTATTACCAAAATCTTCCCACAACTTCTTTTTTATTCAACAACTATTTTTTTCACTCTGTTTCTTTCATCTGCGTATAGTTCCCCATATGCATCAGCCGTTGTTTGGAGCCATTTCTGATAAGGCTTCTTTTTACGTTTCCAAGCTGCTCTCACTCCATCATTCCACCAAGATGTTTGCTTTTTCCCTATCTTTACACACAGTTGTTCCTAGGCATTCCCTTGCTGTTTCTACTACAGCATCCCTGTATGCCACCCATTCTCTTTAATTATCCTGAACCTGCTTACTGTCCACTGTTCGAAACTTCTCACTAATCATATCCATGTACTTCTGTCTAATTTCTTCCTGGAGATTTTCTACCCTTATTCCTTTGCAGACAGATTTCACTGTCTCTACCTTAGGCCTAGAGATATTTAGTTCACTACAGATCAGATAGTGGTCTGTATCATCAAAAAATCCCCAGAAAACCCTGTACATTCCTAACAGACTTCCTGAATTCGAAGTCAATTAGGATATAGTCTATTATGGATCTGGTACCCCTAGCCTCCCATGTGTAGGGGTGAATAGCCTTAAAGTTAAAGAATGTATTGTAACTGCTAAACCCATACCAGCACAGAAGTCCAGGAAACACCATTCCTATTAGCTTCCATGTCTTCCCCACATTTACCAATCACCCTTTCGTATCCTTCAGTTCTATTTCCTCCAACTCTTGCATTTAAATTGCCCATTAGCACTATTCTATCCTTGCTGTTGACCCTTACTACGATGTCACTCAATGCTTCATAAAACTTGTCAACTTCATCCTCATCTGCACGCTCACATGGTGAATACCATTGAGACAATTCTCGTCCTAATTCCTCCAACTGTCAAATCTACCCACATCATTCGCTCATTTACATACCTAATAGAAACTATGTTGCGTGCAATGGTATTCCTGATGAACAGCCCTACCCCGCACTCTGCCCTTCCCTTTTTGACACCCGTCAAGCACAGTTTATAGTCTCCTATCTCTTCCTCAATATCTCCCCTTACCCAAATAGCATGTACTCCTAGCACATTCAGATGAATCCTCTTTGCTGACTCAGCCAGTTCTACTTTCTTTCTTCCATTAGTGCCATTAATATTGATAGCTCCCCATCGCATTCCATTTCTTTTGCCAAGTTGTTTCCGAGGAGTGCCTAGCCTGTCAAATCGGACTGGGTCTCCGTTACTCCCATAGGTCCAAGACTTGTTTAAAATGTTTTTTAGCTCGGTAAATTCATGAAGCAGGATACTACCCTACTTATATATAGTCCAAGTGAGGATCTCTCCTTTAACGGGTTAGGGACCACAGTGGATTGTCTAGTCCTAGCTGCCCGAGCACAAGGAGGGCCATGACTCAGAATATGACCGAAATGCCCACTCCCATTCCATTGCAACTGGTATCCCAACTCTCAGGACGACCCACTGGGCCACTCAGCCGTTGCCCATGGTTCACGAACTAGGGCGTGACTAGAGTAACGCACACCATAACCATATAATCAATCAATCAATCAATCAATCAATCAATCATTCATTCAATGAATCAATCAAGATCTGCATTTAGGTCAGTCGCCCAGTTGACAGATTCCATATCTGTTGATTTCCTAGCCTTTTCTTAAATGATTTAAAAGAAATTGGAAATTTATTGAACATCTCCCTTGGTAAGTCATTCCAATACCTAACTCCCCTTCCTGTAAACAAATATTTGCCCCAATTTGTCCTCTTGAATTCCAACCTTATCTTTATATTGTAATCTTGCTTTTAAAGGCACCGCTCAAATTTATTCATCTACTAATGTCATTCCACGCCATCTCTCCATTGACAGCTTGGAACATACCACTTAAAATAAGAAACAATGTTAGGTTTTCGTCCACCCAATCAATACACATCACTTTACAAGTAAACTATTTAATTAAAAAACATATTAAATATATTTAGGGACATGTTTCATCTCTATTTGAGACTTCATCAGCCATAAAATCACGTGGTAGATTACAAAACTCAAAATTCAGAAATGGAAAAAGAAAACTTCTAACTGTATCAATACGGATCTATACAATGAAGTTCGTAAATTGTACATACCACTTAGTCGAGCAGCTCGTCTTCTTTCTCCCAAGTCTCCCAGCCCAAATTTTGCAACATTTTTGTAACGCTACTCTTCTCTCGGAAATCACCCAGAACAAATCAAGCTGCTTTTCTTTGGATTTTTTCCAGTTCTTGAATCAAGTAATCCTGATGAGGCTCCCACAGACTGGAACCATACTCCTTACCAGCGACTTATATGCCCTCTCCTTTACATCCTTACTATAACCTTTAAACACCCTCATACCCTTTATTTACAATCCCATTTATGTGATTACCCCAATGAAGGTCTTTTCTTATATTAACACCTAGGTACTTAGTGTTCCCCATAAGGAAATTTTAACCCTGTTTATCATCATACCATTGTCTGCTGTCCATCTCACAACATTATCAAGGTCATTTTGCAGTTGCTCACAATTCTGTAACTTATTTATTACTCCATACAGAATAACTTCATCTGCAAAAAGCCTTATCTCTCATTCAACTTCTTTACTCATATCATTTATATATACAAGAAAGCGTAAAGGTCCAATAATACTGCCTTGAGGAATTCCCCTCTTAATTATTACAGGGTCAGAGAAAGCTTCACTTATTCTAATTCTCTGAGATCTGTTTTCTAGAAATAGAGCAACCCATTCAGCCACTCTTTTGTCTAGTCCAGTTGCACTCATTTTTGCCAGTAGTCTCCCATGATCCACCCTATCAAATGCTTTAGACAGATCAATCGCAATACAGTCCATTTGACCTCCTGAATCTAAGATATCTGCTATATCTTGCTGGAATCCTATAAGATGAGTTTCAGTGGAATAACCTCTCCTAAACCCTAACTGCCTTCTATTGAACCAGTTATTAATTTTTCACACATGTCTAATATAATCAGAAAGAATGCTTTCCCAAAGCTTACATGCAATGTATGTCAAACTTACTGGCCTGTAATTTTCAGCTTTATGTCATCACCATTTCCTTTATACACAGGGGCTACTATAGCAACTCTCCATTCATCTGGTATAGCTCCTCCGAACAAACAATAATCAAATAAGTACTTCAGATATGGTACTATATCCCAACCCATTGTCTTTAGTATATCCCCAGAAATCTGATCAATTCCAGCCGCTTTTCTAGTTTTCAACTTTTGTATCTTATTGCAAATGTCATTGTTATCATATTTAAATTTTAATACTTTTTTTGAATTAGTCACCTCTTCTATCTGGACATTATCCTTGTAACCAACTATCTTTACATACTGCTGACTGAATACTTCTGCCTTTTGAAAATCCTCACATACACACTCCCCTCGTTCATTAATGATGCCTGGAATGTCCTTCTTGAAACCTGTTTCTGCCTTAAGTACCAATACATACGCTTCCATTTTTCACTAAAATTTGTATGACCACCAATAATGCTTGCCATCATATTATCCTTAAATGACTTCTTTGCTAGATTCAATTTCCTTCAATTTCTCTTTACTTCCACAGCCACCTCTAACTCTATTTCTTTCCAATCTGCACCTTCTTCCTAGTTTCTTTATTTCCCTATTATAATAAGGTGGGTCTTTACCATTCCTTACCACCAAGCTCGATAGCTGCAGTCGCTTAATTGCGTCCAGTATGCAGTATTCGGTAGATAGTGGGTTCGAAACCCACTGTCGGCAGCCCTGAAGATGGTTATCTGTGGTTTTCCATTTTCACACCAGGCAAATGCTGAGTTGTACCTTAATTAAGGCCACGGCCACTTCCTTCCCAATCCTAGCCTTTTCCTGTCCCATGTCGCCATAAGATCTATCTGTGTCGGTGGGACGTAAATCAACTTGTAATAATAAATGCCCTTCCTTACCACCTTTAAGGTACAAACCTGTTTTCACATTCCGCAACAATTGCTTTAAACCCATCCCAGAGTCTGTTTACATTTTTATTTACAGTTTTCCACCGATCATAGTTACTTTTTAAAAACTCTCTCATGCCTGCTTTATCAGCCATATGGTACTGCCTATTAGTCCTACTTTTATGACCTTCCTTTGTATCACATTTATTTTTAACTACGACAAAAACAGCTTTGTGATCAATAATACCATCTATTACTTCAGTTTCTCTATAGAGCTCGTCTGGTTTTACTAGCACCACGTCCAGGATATTCTTCCTCTTGTTGGTTCCATCACTTTGTGAATCAGTTGTCCTTCCCATATCAAATTATTTGCCATTTGTTGATCATGCTTCTTGTCGTTTGCATTACCTTCCCAATTGACGTTTGGTAAAATGAGATATCCCGCTACAATCACATTCCTTTCCACGTTGTTTCCCACATAGCTGATTATCTTATCAAATAATTCTGAATCAGCATCAGCGCTACCCTTTCCCGGTCTGTACAGTCCAAAGACATCAAGTTGCTTATTATCTTTTTCATGTTTGTCTTCTTTAACGTTTTTGTAGCTTACAGATTCTTCTTTCACCAGAATGAATACTCTCCATCCCACCATTCCTGTCCTACCCACCATTCTAATAATAATAATGATAATAATTAATAATAATAATATCCCACACGGAGTTGATGATTGCAAGTACAGTAATGAGGGCTTTAACACATTGTTTCACTTCACTTCAGTAGCTTCTTCCACTACTAATTAGTTCTTCACCAGTTCACATCTATGTTGTTTAGTTCCATTAGAATATATTTAACATATGAAAGCTCATGATTTATGATTGGCAATATTGTTGCCAAAACACACAACAACAAAAGCATTCATTAAGAGCATTTGAATCTGAATTAAGATCAGATTAATAGTATTTTTTATTAATCCAAAATCGGCACCTGCCTCACAAATAAGGTAACCATTTTGGTCCAGGACTATAAAATAATAAACATTAAACTAAAATACTATAATTCATTATAATAGGAAGAGAGAAACACAACATAGGAAATTTCATACATTCTTATACAAATTATGGTAAAATGAAATGGCGTATGGCTTTTAGTGCCGGGATATCCCAGGATGGGTTTGGCTCGCCAGGTGCAGGTCTTTATTTGACTCCCGTAGGCGACCTGCGCGTCGTGATGAGGATGAAATGATGATGAAGACAACACATACACCCAGCCCCCGTGCCATTGGAATTAACCAATTAAGGTTAAAATCCCCGACCCGGCCGGGAATCGAACCCGGGACCCTCTGAACCGAAGGCCAGTACGCTGACCGTTCAGCCAACGAGTCGGACACAAATTATGGTTTAAAATATGTATGGAATCTTTCAAAATATTCTTGAGAATTTCTGGATATTGCTGGGCACACGAGTCAAGTCGTTACAAAAAAAGTGACTAATGAAGTCGAGGACTGTAATACAGTAAATATTAAATTAAGATACTTTGATTATAATAGAAGGAAAGAAATATGACATTAGGAAATGTCATACATTTTTATACAAATGGTGGTTTAAAATATGTATGGAATCTTTCAAAATACCTTTGAGAATTCCTGTATATTGCTGGGCACACAAACCAAGTCATTGAAGTGTTCCTTTGTCCAAAGAAATGTTGTCCCACACAAGTCGAAGAGGAGACCTCGTACTTCCCATGCATAATCACTTGCATTATATCTCTCACTTAGGTGAGGAATACATGGGAGATAGATGGCCTGCTTCTTGTCATCAACTTCTGTAGCCTGTTGAACATTGCACAAACTGGCACACCGGGGCAAAACGCTGGCAACCAATAATGAGTTAGCTGGAAAATGTATTCCATTTATATAGGAACTAGCAGTTACCCACGGCTTCGCTCACGTGGATTTCAAAGTCTGATAAATGTAATCATTCCTCAGTACTGTACTAAGACATTATCTGAAAATTCCTAAAGTATAAAACTCACCGAAAAATTGAGTTTCATTTACCCCAGAAACTCTTTGTAAAGCACGTTTGTGGTATTGCCTTTTGGGGAAAAGACCATGCAACATAGAACTGAAATTGTGGAAAACAGTCTTCTCTCAAGTCGAAAAATATAAATTTAAAAAAATGTTTCTTTATATTTAAAGGAGATTCCAAATACCTATTTCCAGATCTGTAACATCTTCAGATTTTGAGATATAAGTAGAACGAATAAAAAGAATTCAACCCCTTTATCAATCCTTCTCCCACCCCCACCTAAGTGGATTTTCTGAAAACAAAAAGTAATATTTCCTTATTTTTAAACGAGATTCCAAATGCCAATCTTCACGTCTATAATATCTTCAGTTTTTTGTATATAATTATCCTCATAAAAAATAATTCAACTCATTTTCACTTCTTTTCACTCCTGTTAAGTGCCTTTTCCGATAAAAAGCATGTTCCTGTATTTCTAAAGGACTTTCCAAATACCAAGTTTCTTGTCTGCAACATATTAGTTTTTTTATACAAGTATGCTCATACGAATAATTCAACTAATTTTTCAATAATTTCACCCCCCTCCCCTTAAGTGGAATTTCCAAAGAAAAACCATGTATTTCTGTATTTTAAAGGAGACTACAAATATCAATTTTTCACATCTGTAACATGTTAAGTTTTTGAGATATACTGTAGATATGCTCATTTTAAAAAATCACCCCCTTTTTCAGTTACCTTTAGGTGGATTTTCTAAAAAGAAACTATGTTTCTTTATTTTTGAAAGATATTCCAAGTACCTATTTCCACGCCTGTAACATCTTCAGAGTTTGAAATATAAGTATCCCCATAAAAATAATTCAACCCAATTTTCAGTCCTTCCCCAACCTCCACCCACACTTAAGTGGATTTTTCCAAAAATAAAAAATACATGTTTATTTTTAAAGGAGATTCAAAATACCGATTTTCACATTGGTAACATCTTCAGTTTTGAGATATAAGTACCCTCACAAAAAAATTCAACTCTTTTTTCACTTCTTTACAGTCCCGTTATGCCTTTTCCAAAAATAAAAAATGTTCCTGTATTTTTAAAGGACTTTCCAAATACCAAGTTTCACGTCTGTAAGATGTTAACTTTTTTACATATACTGTGCATATACCTGTACTCATTTTAAAAATACACCTGCTTTTTCAATTCTTTTCATCCCTTTAAGTGGATTTTCCTAAAACAAAAAAAATACATTTTCTGTATTTCTAAAGGACTTTCCAAATACCAAATTTCTTGTCTGCAACATATTAGTTATTTTTATACAAGTATCCTCATACAAAGTATTCAACTAATTTTTCAATTATTTTAACCCCCTTAAGTGGATTTTCCAAAAACAAATAAATATGTATTTCTTTATTTATAAAGGAGACTCCAAATATCAATTTTCATCCTCTGTAACATCTTCAGTTTCTGAGATATAAATATCCTCATGAAAAGAATTCAACTCATTTTTCACTTCATTTTACCCACCTCGCTTAAGTGGATGTTCCAAAAACAAAAGAATATGTGTTTCTTTATTTTTAAAGGAGATTCAAAATGCCAATTTTCACATCTGTTAACCTCCCTTTTTTGAGATATAAGTATGGTCATAAAAAAAGTTCATAAATAATTTTTCCACTTTCTTTCACCCTTCCCCCCTTAAATAGATTTCCAACAACAAACAAGTATGTGTTTCTTTATTCTTAAAGGAGATTCTAAATACCAATTTTCATGTCTGTAACATGTTAAGTTTTTGAAATATAAGTATCATCATAAAAGGTATTCAACCCCCTTTTTTTTACCTTTTTTCACCACCCTTAAAGGGATTTTCCAAAAAAAAAAAAAAAATGTCTCCCTTTATTTTTAGAGGAGATTCCAAATACCAATTTTTACATCTGTAAACTGTTAAATTTTCGAGATACAGATATACTCATTTTTATAATTCACCCCCGTTTCTCACAACAGTTCATCACCCCCCCCCCAAGTGGATTTTCGAAAAACAAAAAAATACATGTTTCTTTGTTTTTAAAGGAGGTTCCAAATACCAATTTTCATGTCTTTAAACTGTTCAGTTTTCGAGATATAGATACACTCAGTTTAAAAATTCACCCCCCTTTTCACCCCCTTAGCGATGGAATATCCAAAAATCTTTGCTTAGTGAGCACCTGCATTGTAATATAAATCTATCCCCAAAAAGTTCATTCCTTTATGTCCAGTAGTTTTGGCTCGGCGATGATTCAGTCAGGACAAATTATTTTATATATATACTAGCAAGATACCCGTGCTTCGCTACAGTTTTAAACTGAAAGTTATTATTCAAAGTTTTACATTTTGGACAGTACACTGTCAGCTGAGCCTGTAAAATACACCCTCAGTTCGTACGTCAAATGGTTTTGGAAGAATTATTATTTATTTTCTGAATTAACATAATTTGTACCCCATACAGAAGAATTTGAATGTTTTAAACCCTATCTTATTTAACATCTAGGAGGTAAAAGCAACCAACCTGTGAAATTTAGATTTTGTACGTCGAACAGTAATGGAGGAATGATTCCTTTTTTTTTTAAGGGGTGGAATTTTCTAAATATTTATAAACATCTAGGATACAGAAAACCACCCTTCATAAAAAAAGTTAAGCTCGTGCCTGAAACGGTTTTGGAAGAATGGCTATTGTGGTTTTGAGAGTCAACCACCATCTAAATCCCTTAGGGGAGAAATATTTTGAAGTATACGATGTTTTACACCAAGGACATACAAGAAGACTCTTCTCATAAAATTACAACTTTGTCAAACAGTTCGCAAGGGATAAATAATTTTGTTTACAGAGCTAACCATGTTTAATACTTTAGGGGTGGAACATTCAAAAATATATCCTATTTCACATCTACGATTTAAAATATATACCTCTATTTGGAATTTTGTTTTTGTACATTAAAACCTTTCGGAGGAATGAATATATTTGTTTTCGGATCTCAACCCCCATTTAACTCTCTGAGGGTTAAATTTATTTCAAACGTTCTGTTATTTAGCACCTAGGATATAATTTGAAATTTTAACTTCGTAATTCAAATGGTTTCATATAAATGCACATTTCTGTCATCATTCCTTACCCCCAGTCAACACCCCTTAGGGGTGTATTGTTTTAAGTCTGCTTGTTATTTGTATCCCCATAAAAATAATTCAACTACCTTTACACACCCCTTAAGTTGATTCCCTCTCCCCCAACAATAAATGCATGTTTCTTTATTTTTAAAGGAGATTCCAAATAGTAATTTTCACGTCGAAACATCCTTTGTTTTTGAAATATAAGTATCCTCATACAAATAATTCAACCCCTTTTTCAGTCCTATTTACAACACCCCCTTAACTGTTTTGTACAAAAACAAAAAAATACGAGTAGCTTTATTTTTGAAAGAGATTAAAAATATCAATTTATATGTCCGTAATATGTTATGTTTTGTAGATATACTGTAGATATGCTCATTTTAAAAATTCTCCCACTTTAACACTTCCCCTTAAGCAGATTTTCCTTTACTTTTACAGCAGCTTCCAAATACCAATTTTCCACGTCGGTAACATTTCAGTATTTGATATATAAATATGCTCATAAAAATAATTCAACATTTTCTTCACTTCTTTTCACCCACCCCACCCCCAAAGTGGTGTTTCCGAAAACAAAAAAATACGTGTTTCTTTATTTTGAAGAAAATTCCAAATACAAATGTTCTGTCTGTAACATCTTCAGTTTTTGAGATACCAGTATCCTAATAAAAATAATTCAACCCCTTTTCAGTCCATTTTACCCCCACCCTTAAGTGTTTTTCTGAAAACAAACACTACGTGTTACTTTATTTTTAATAGAGATTAAACATGCCCATTTTCACGTCTGTAATATGTTAATTTTTCAGATGTTCTGTAAATATGCTAATTTCAAAAATTCACCCCCTTCCACTTCCTCCTAACTGGATTTTTCGAAAACAAAATATACGTTTTTCTTTACTTTTAAAGAAGATTCCAAATACAAATTTTCATGTCTGTAAAATTTTCAGTTTTTGAGACACCAGTATCCTAATAAAAATAATTCAACCCCTTTCTCAGTCCATTTTACTCCCCCCCCCCCCAAGTGGTTTGTTCCAAAAACCAAAAAGATACGTGTGACTTTAATTTTAAAAGAGATTAAAAATACTGATTTTCACGTGTGTAATATGATAAGTTTTTGAGATATACTGTAGATATGCTCATTTTAAAAATCCACCTCCCCCCTTAACACTTCACCTAAGTGGATTTTCAGAAAACAAATTATGCGTCTTCCTATACTTTTACAGAAAATTCCAGATACCAACTTTCACCTCCATAATGTGTTATGTTTTTGAGATATACTGTAGATATTCTCATTTTAAAAATTCACCCCTTTTGTCACTCCTGTTCACCTACACTTAAGTAGATTTTCAAAAAAAAAAGTTTCTTTATTTTTAAAGGAAATTCCATATATCAAATTTCATGACAGTAACAACTTCAGTTTTTGAGGTAGAAGTATCCTCGTAAAAGGTATTCAATCCCTTTTCACCTTTGTTTCATTGTTCATGAGGGGATTTTCCAAAAACTAAAAAAATTTGTGTTTCCTTATTTTTAAAGGAGATTCCAAAAATCAATTTTCACGTCTTTAAATTGTTCGGTTTTGAGATATAGTTACACTCATTTTAAAAATTCACCCCCCCTTTCTCCCCCTTAGCGATGGAATATTAAAAAATCCTCCCTTAGTGAGTACCTACATTGTATTATAAATGTATCCCCAAAATTTAATTTCTTTATGTCCAGTAGTTTTGGCTCAGCGATGATGAATCAGTCAGTCATTCAGGACATGTTTCCAGCACGGTCCGCACATTTTTACGACGGTCCAGATCATTATTATTAGGGTGGGTGATATTAGATGAATTTAGATTATTATTATTATTATTATTATTATTATTATTATTATTATTATTATTATTATTATTATTATTATTATTATTATTATTGATGTCCTGGACCTCGCAGCAAGGTGCAAGACCGCTACTGGGCGGTAAATTACATCTGCTACAATTTTCATTGCTGACAATATGACCAGCATCATTGTCGCGCGTTGGTAAGTGCGCGGGATTTCTGGCGATACGAATGATGTACTTCTGTGCATTATTGACCTTATTATAGAGGTGAACAATTGCATGGTCAATATCATTCCTATCGTTTATTTCAAATATGTTTAAATTTTTATTTGTATGCCAGGAGAATCTACTGTAATCTAACCTTATGTTCTCCTAAGGAAAATATGGATCTTGCTATCTGCTATTTGCTTTTACGTCGCACCGACACAGATAGGTCATATGGCGAAGATGGGACAGGAAAGGCCTAGGAATGGGAAGGAAGTGGCTGTGGCCTTAATTAAGGTACAGCCCCAGCATTTTCCTGGTGTGAAAATGGGAAACCACGGAAAACCATCTTCAGGGCTGCCAACAGTGGAGTTTGAAGCCACTATCTGGGTGCTTCTAAACGCATGGCCAACTCGCCCGGTAAGATGGCTCTTGAAAACGAACACAGGAAAGATTTAAAATGATCGGTTTATGATTAGAATAAGTACATTATGAACAGTAAAATCAATTGGTCTCAACTCCTTTTTCACCCCACCGCCGTTAAGTTGATTTATCCCACCCCCCCCCCAAAAAAAAAGAAGATGTGTTTCTTTATGTTTAAAGGAGATTCCAAATACCAATGTTCACGTCTGTTACCTTCAGTTTTGGGATATAAGTACCCCCATAAAAGGAATTCACTTTTTCATTTCCTTTCACACCCCCTCTTAAGTAAATTTTCTGGCAAAAAATACTTGTTTCTTTAATAGTAAAGGATCTTCTAAATAACAATTATCACGACTCTAACATCTTGTTTTTGAGATATGTGTCCTCATAAAAGGATTTCAACTCCTCCCCCCCCCCCCAAGATGATTTCCCCCCAAAACGCGTTCTTCTTTGTTTTTAAAGGAGTTCCAAATATCAGTTTTTACGTCTGTAACAACTTTAGTTTTTATTAGATATAAATATCCTCATACAATTAATTGAATTAATTTTTCACCCCCCCCCCTTCATTGGATTTTCCGAGAATACGTGTTTATTTAATTTTAAAGCAGATCCCAAATACCAATTTTCACATCTGAAAAATCTTTCATTTTGGAGGTAACAGTATCTTCATAAAAATTTTCAACTAATTTTCCAATTTAACTCCCCCCCCTTTAAGTGGATTTCTGAAAATAAAAACTATGTATTTCTTGCAAAATCTTTCGTTTCTGAGATAATAGTAACTTCATAAAAGAATTTGACTAATTTTTCAAATTCCCTCCTCCCCCCCACGTGGATTTTGGAAAACAAAAACTACGTATTTCGTTATTTTTAAAGGAGATTTCATATACCAAATTTTATGTCTGTAACATCTTCAGTTTTTGAGATATCAGTATCCTGATAAAAATAATTCAAACCGGGCGAGTTGGCCGTGCGCGTAGAGGCGCGCGGCTGTGAGCTTGCATCCGGGAGATAGTAGGTTCGAGTCCCACTATCGGCAGCCCTGAAAATGGTTTTCCGTGGTTTCCCATTTTCACACCAGGCAAATGCTGGGGCTGTACCTTAATTAAGACCACGGCCGCTTCCTTCCAACTCCTAGGCCTTTCCTATCCCATCGTCGCCATAAGACCTATCTGTGTCGGCGCGACGTAAAGCCCCTAGCAGAAAAAAATTCAACCCCATTTTTAGTCACTTTTACCCCCCCCCCACAAGTGCTTTTTTTCTGAAAACAAAAATACATGTTTCTTCATTTTTAATAGAAATTAAAAAATACCATTCTTCACTTCTGTAGCATGTTACGTTTTTGAGATATACTGTAGAAATGCTCATTTTAAAATTTCACCCCCTTTTTAGTTCCCCATAAGTGGAGTTTCCAGAAACAAATCGCCTATGTTTCCTTACTTTTACAGGAGATTCCAATTACCAGTTTTTACGTCTGTAACATTTTACGTTTCTGAGATATACTGTAGTAATAATCTTTCTAAAAATTCACCCCAATTTGTCACAACAGTTTAACCCCCATTAATTGGACTTCCAAAAACAAACAAATACGCATTCCTTTATTTTAAAATGAGATCCCGAATACCAATTTTCACATGTGTAATATCTTCAGTTTGTTAGGTATAAGTATCCTCATTAAGCATTCAACCGATTTTCACACTTTGTCTCCCTCCTATTGGGTTTTTCCAAAAACAAAAAAGTACATGTTTCTTTATTTTTAAAGGAGATTCTAAATACCAATCTTTACATCTCTAAACTTATAAAGTTTTGAGATATAGATATACTCATTTTAAAAAATCACCTCCCTTTTCACGGCCCCCTTGAATTGGATATTCCAAAAACAAAAAACACATGTTTCTTTATTTTTAAAGGAGATCCCAAATATAAATGTTCAGATCTGTAATATCTTCAGTTTCTGAGATATAAGTATCATCATTAAAGGCATTCAACCCCTTTTTCACCGTATTCACCCCTCCTATTGGGATTTCCCGAAAACAGAAAAAGTGTCTCTTTATTTTTAGAGGAGATTGTAAATACCAATTTTTACATCTGTAAACTTTTAAAGTTTTGAGATATACATACACCCATTTTAAAAATTCATCCCCCCTTTTCATCCCCCATCAATGGGATTTTCCAAAAACAGAAAATATGTGTTTCTTTATTTTTAAATGATATCCCAAATGCAAATTTTCATGTCTGTATATCTTCATTAAATGCATTCAACCACTTTTTCACCCTTTTTCGCCCCTTCTATTGGGATTTTCTGAAAACAAAAAAATACATGTTTCTTTATTTTTAGAGGAGATTGTAACTACCAATTTTTATGTCTGTAAACTTTTAAAGTTTTGAGATATAGATACATTCATTTCAAAAATTCACCCCCCTTTTCACCCCCTTAGCGATAGAATATCCAAAAATCCTTCCTTAGCGAGCACCTACATTGTAATATAAATGTATCCTCAAAATTTCATTTCATTATGTCCAGTAGTTTTGGCTCGGCAATGATGAATCAGTCAGTCAGGACATGTTCTTTTATATATATAGACTAGCAAGATACCCGTGCTTCACTACGGTATTACAATGAAATTTATAATTGAATGCTTAACGTTTTATATATAATCCGCCGAAATCGCGATCTGACTCGTTTTCTGAGAGAATCCGCCAAAATTCGTGATCTGACTCGTTTTCTGAGAGATTACGGCATAGTTTCATTTTTCAATCATTCTTTCCAGCAATCGATTTCGTACTTCCCGTGCTAGGTGCAGGTATTCCACCCGGCCAGTTGGGTCCCTAAATCTTTGCCATCTTTACCTAAAAGCATTTTAATATGGATCAAATCCTTGAATAGATCCAGCGTGGTGTCGTCTTGGGTGCCTTGGTGGTACTGAACCGCGGCCGGACTTCATTCGTAGTCATTACCCGGCCAGGGCCCATTACAAGCGCGGTCTGCACATTTTGACGACGGTCCAGATCATTATTATTATTATTATTATTATTATTATTATTATTATTATTATTATTATTATTATTATTATTATTATTATTATTATTATTATTATTATTATTATTATTAGGGTGGATGATAGTTGAATTTAGGTTATTATTATTATTATTATTATTATTATTATTATTATTATTATTATTATTATTTATTAGGGTGGGTGATAGTTGAATTTAGATTATTATTATTATTATTATTATTATTATTATTATTATTATTATTATTATTATTATTATTATTATTATTATTATTATTATTATTATTATTGATGGTCTGGAACCCACAGCAAGATGCAAGACCACTACTTGGCGGTAAATTACATCCTCTGCCATTGGTGACAATGTGACCAGCACCATCGTCGCGTAGGTAAGTGCGCGAGATTCCTGGCGACACGAATGATATACTTCCGTGAATTATTGACCTTATTATAGAGGTTAACAATTGCACGGTCAATATCATTCATATCGTTTATTTCAAATATGTTTAAATTTTTATTTATATGCCAGGAGAATCTACTGTAATCTAACTTTATGTACTCCAAAGGAAAAGATGATTCTTGAAAACGAACCCAGGAGAGATTAAAAATGATCAGTTTATGATCAGAATAAGTACATTATGAACAGTAAAATCAATTGGTCACAACTCCTTTTTCACCCCACTGCCGTTAAGTTGATTTACCCAATTATCACGACTCTAACATCTTCAGTTTTTGAGATATGTGTCCACATAAAAGAAATTCAACCCCTTTTCACCCCCCCCCTTCACTGGATTTTTCGAGAATACGTGTTTGTTTAATTTTAAAGCAAATACCAATATTCACGTCTGCAAGATAATAGTATCCTCATACAAATAATTCAACTAGTTTTTCAATTTCCTTCCTCCCTTTAGGTGGATTTCCAAAAACAAAAAAAAATAATATTCCTTCATTTTTAAAGGAAAGTTCAAATACCAAATTTCACGTCTGTAACATCTTCAGCTTTTGAGATATCAGTATCCTAATTAAAAGAATTCAACCCCATTTTCAGTCACTTTTACCCCTCCACCCAAGTGGTTTTTCAGAAAAAAAACCAACAAGTTTCTTTATTTTCAATAGAGATGAAAATACTATTTTTCACTTCGGTAACATGTTACGTTTTTGAGATATACTGTAGAAATGCTCATTTTAAAATTTCACCCCCTTTTTAGTTCCCCCTAAGTGGAGTATCCAAAAACAAATCAAATATGTTTCTTTACTTTTACAGGAGATTCCAAATACCAATTTTTACGTCTGTAACATTTTACGTTTCTGAGATATACTGTATATATAGTCTTTCTAAAAATTCACCCCAATTTGTAACTCCTGTTTAACCCCCTTTAATAAGATTTTCCAAAAACAAAAAATACGCACTTCTTTATTTGTGAAGGAGATCCCAAATACCAATTTTCAGGTCCATAATAACTTCATTTTCTGAGATATAAGTATCCTCATTAAAGGCATTCAACCACTTTTTCACCCTTTTCCACCCATCCTATTGGGATTTTCCGAAAACAAAGAATACATGTTCCTTTTTCTTAATGGAGATTCTAAATACCAACTTTTACATCTGTAAACTTTGAAAGTTTTGAGATATACATCCACTCATTTTAAAAATTCACCCCCCTTTTCACCCTCCCATTAATTGGATTTTCCAAAAATAAAAAATACATGTTTCTTTATTTTTGAAGGAGATCCCAAACACCAATTTTCAGGTCTGTAATATCTTCAGTTTCTGAGATATAAGTATCCTCATTAAATGAATTCAACCCCCTTTTTTGCCCCTTTTCACCCCTCCTGTTGAGATTTTCCAAAAAGAAAAAAATACATGTTTCTTTATTTTGAATGAAGATTCTAAATACCAGTTTTTACATCTGTAAACTTTGAAAGTTTTGAGATATACATCCACTCATTTTAAAAATTCACCCCCCCTTTTCACCCTCCCATTAATTGGATTTTCCAAAAATAAAAAATACATGTTTCTTTATTTTTAAAAGAGATCAAAAGTACCAATTTTTAGGTCTGTAATATATTCAGTTTTTATATATATATATATATATATAAGTACCGGTATCCTGATTAATGGCATTCACCATTTTTTCACCCCTCCTATTGGGATTTTCCAAAAACAAAAAAAATATGTATTTCCTTATTTTTAAAGAAGATTCTAAATACCAATTTTTACATCCGTAAACTTTTAAAGTTTTGAGATATAGATACACTCATTTTAAAATTTCACCCCCCTTTTAACCCCCTCAACTCAACGGGTTTAAAATAGATATGGTCAACCGTTTGATTAATATAATCAAAATTAAATTGTCCACTAATTTCGTCCCAGAAAAACCTAAAAAAACTAGTTTCGCCACATTTACATATAACAACCCAGCCGTCCATCAGATCGCAAATACTTTAAAGAAGCACAATATTAATATAGCCTTCAGGACAGTTAACACCAATCGAAACATATTTTTTAACCACAACAAGGTCAATCACAATAGCAACCATTATTCAAGGTCCGGCATATATAAACTAACATGTACACAATGTGATTTTTCTTATATCGGACAGACTGGCCGGAGCTTTAACATGAGATATCTGGAACATTATAACGCTCAAAAACACAATAAGTACTCAGCGATGAGCCAACATATGAGAGAAACGGGCCATCACTTTACATCCATAGAGAAAGATCTTACCATCATTAGAAGCATTGGTAAAGGGAAATTAATGAATGAACTGGAAAATCTACACATCTTTTTAGACCAAACCTACAAAAAATAAAAATCTCAATGACGTCATTGAAATTAAAAATCCTTTGTACAAATTAACACCTGGATTAATTAATATTGTGAATTCAGATCAAAACAAAATCCCTCAATTATTTAAATCTCCACACTCAAATGCTTCATCCACCATGCCAAAAGTTAAACCCTCCCATATCGCTTCTAGAAACTCCCCTCCAGCAACAGCACACACGTCCATAGACCAGCCTACCCCCACTCTCCCTCCATGCCCCGCCCCTCCATTACCGCACCAGTACAACACCAGGAGTAGAAATGTTGATAAGACAGCTGCTGCCGGAACAGACAGGTCCATCTAGTATTAATTGAACAAGTAAGTCATTTTACAGTTAAGAGGTGTTAATTTAATACATTTTATCACAACGCGTGCTCTAAATTTCTAATTCAATATTACTTTTCTACTTCATTACAGATATTCTTAAGATCCCTCCCAAAGACCAAGCAACACATCAACGGGAACAATATTCATACAAGACTGTATCAAGTGTCTAGGATGTTCCTTCTTAATTAAGCAGCAGCCTAAAACTATGAAACAGCTTAATATTGTACTCTTGTCAATTCCTTGACGTTACATGAGACCCAAAGTCAAGATGCTAACAGTTTCATTTACAACGTTCTTGACCAGTCTACCTACAACAATCGGTTTTTTAAATCTCCACTTGTGCATGACAACACATTTAAATATTAGTTACGTCAAGAACATGAAAATGAAAATCGTGGGTCAAATAAGCCCCAGTTTTAATATCACCCTTTCTCAAGACTTATGATAAAAAAGAAGATCCATTTCATTTTATTTTTGAACATTTTAAGTTAACCAGAATAGAACTGCCAAGTTAAAACACATTTAATTTAAATTTATATTTTCAATCTTGACCAACCTACAAGCAACAATCAGTTCAAATCTCCACTTATTGTTGACGACACATCCTGTCAACAGACACGGTACGTCAAGAACATAATATGATATAGGGGTCTCATAAGCCCCGATATGTAATCCTCTTTACCGAAAAGTACATCCATTTTAGTTTTGGACATTTTTCATATTAGATAGATTAGGACCAAAAAACTTAACTGTATTAACTTATGTTACCCATCTTAAGAGTTCATTAATGTTTGTATATATTGTATATAATGTATATATTGTATATACTGTATTGAGCCCAATTGGCTCATAGCATTGTCTTTAGAATATTATAAATTTAAATATGGCATTTAAGGG
The DNA here is from genome assembly GCF_040414725.1 of Anabrus simplex. NCBI lineage: Eukaryota > Metazoa > Arthropoda > Insecta > Orthoptera > Tettigoniidae > Anabrus > Anabrus simplex. The sequence goes on along the minus strand of NC_090266.1, from coordinate 628,542,636 downwards.
AATGAATACAGTTACATGATAGGCCGGATGTGTGGCGCCATTTCGCTTGCCCTGGTTCAAAGATAAGTTCCACGTGTCAGGGTCACTTGATGATGAAATGGGAAGTACTGGAATATTCCGTGAGATGCGTGATCAAGGTCACCAAATTTAAGTTGGCAACACTTTCAGGCAGCGAATAGCAGCACAGCAAGTTTTGGAATGATGGGGGTAAATTAAAGATGGGTGCCGTACAAGTGACCTCCAAAAATAATTAAATCCGCCAAGGGATACTGTAAAAACAATATTAGACTATGTTGAGAACAATAAATAAAGACGGGATATTTGCAATAACTTATTGGAATAAATAATTACAGGCATATGTGACGGGATGTTACATCATCGTCGATGGGGTTCCCCGAGCTCCGTATCCAGGATCTGGCGTGCATGAAGAGGACGCGTGCCGCTCAGAAGAGTCACTCTGCTACGGAAATTTGAACGGGCCGGACGTAACGTGTTGTGGTTCACGAGGAACCCTAATCTGGAGCATTTCCTAGTCCACTAACTAGTTGTCGATAGCATAATACGGGTCCGAGAGACTATGTATTCAATTCAATAACGACCAAAATCTGGTTAATCTCAAGAAGGCAATTTTTACAATATTAACTGAAAATAGGATCGGAGCGAGATCGAGGCGAGGACGCTTTGCAGTGCCACGTGCTAAAATCGCGGAATAGAGCAGAGACAAAGTGTTTACTATCATTGTGAATAAGTGTTATGTGTTAGAATAATTTAATTATATCTGTGTTTTATATGTGTTTTTAGTGTATTAAGAAGTGAAGTCGTGTGAATTCATTTAAGCCACAAGAATGAAGACCATGGGTATGAAGAATGGTATTGGTTCAGCTGCTGATGCCGCCAGTATGATGGCTTAAGTACATCATGGGGCCGACCTGAAACCATGAGGCCGTGGAGCTGAGTATGGAGCGTCGCCGAATCGATAAGTACCCTGATTCATTATATCTAGCATGTGCATGATTAGCTGTTAACTTGTAAATAAATTAATGCATGATTATTCGTTTATTTTTCTTTTTTTAGTACTGTAGCAAGGATAGTTAGATTTTTAGGTAATTTTATACTGATGCCTAGGGGGAATAGATATTGTGATATTATAGCGTGTGTTAAAAATGGTCTTCGCGAACGAGGAAATAATGTGCGTAAATAATGATCTTCTATTACGTGTGTGTAATATGGATTTCCTTAGTGCGCGATCTTCTAATAAATACTAGCGTGTGTGTGTGTAAATAATAAATGTGATTTAGGAGGCATCAGTAAGGTATTAGTCAGAGGGAGTAGATAGATTGGCATGTCGCATGAAAAGTTCGTCAAGAAAATTTTCACTGACCAGAGATTCGAACCTTGGTCTTTCCGGCACATTACAGTGGGATTTGAATATATATGTCATCAGTAAGTAACGTGTATTGTTAACCAATGAATAGAAATTGTGCTGTAGGGAATAAGCGTCATCCTAAAAATTTATCCGAGATATAGTTAGCTAGTGTTGAAGTAGGGGCCTCTAAGACACAAAATGCCAACCGCAGGGGTCGAACCAATGAGATTGTGTCGCGCCATATATGTATAAATACCGGCATAGTGATATATGTGTTCCTGATAAATGATGAGTGAGAAATGTAAAGTGATATACGTGAAATATGGAACAAATAAAGATGCATTGAGAGTGTTATATATAATTAGTTACTGTTCGCATAGAAGCAAGAATACGCATGATATTGTGGAGGAACATATGGCTTCATTCAGAGCGGAGAGCGAGAATATTAATTGGGTGCGGACAAGTTAGAATGCCGTGTAAATGAAATGAGTTGGGGCGCGAGATAAGACAGCAGACCGGGTCGGCGTGTTGTGCATTAGAAGGAGCCTAGCAGCCGTGGTAGGGTCTTTTAAGTAACAAAATATTGCAGTCATTCGTAAGATAATTCTGTTTTGTGGAAATTAGGACAGCACAATTAAATCAAATAATGATAGGTAGACTTCGTGACAGATCATTGTGGCGAGTGTAATGATAGGTCACTGTAATGATGCCATGCTGAGGGTCGGAGTTCGATGTCCGGCCGAGTCAGTGAGTAATGATTTTGCCTGTGACTATATGATTGAATTATGTTGTGTTTGTTCATGTTACATGTTCTTCAGTGTGTGAGCAATGCAAATTCTGTTTTGCAGTTGCAATATTTCTTGCGATGTTGAATTTAGTTCACGTTGGTTGTATGTACTTGTGACAATGAGGTTTATCCCATTGTCGGTAGAATCAGTGTAGGTTAAGGTGCATTCATCATTGTAGTGTAGGGTTCTTGCTACAGGGTAGGCAATGTTTTGTGTATGATAAACAGCTAATTAAGCATATGCGGGGTATTTATAATTTTGAATGAATCGGTGAAATTAATTTAATTTATTTATGTCAGGGCTACTATCGATTTCGTGCGTGCGTTCCATATTATCGGCATTTATATGAGTGGAGGATGGTATTGAGAAAGAATAAGTAACATATTTCGGACTCAAATAATAATAGGGATTATTTTATATAAATTTTTTTTGAGATGAATAATTTAATGATATATCAGAATTTTGGTTAAATTACCAGATCTTACCAAACGTAACTGGATAAATTTATGATCTTCGAGGTAACAATTATAATACATGATAACCACGAATTAAGTGAATTATAATGAATTAATGAATTTTATTAATTAAAAGATGAGTTCATGAATTACACGGCGGATGTTGTGCTTAATGAATTTACATAGCCTCATACATTTAAAATGAAGGTTGTAATCAAATAAATAATTTGATAATTAAAAATTGCAATTGCAAGGTTATAATATAGTAATGAATTAATTTGAAGGTATGGAGAGTAAATACGAATTTTTATTTTATTCAAAGAATGAATGAAGAATTTTGGTTGTATATTAACATTTCAAAGGTCACTCTGACGAATTAACGAAAGGTATGATGGTAAATTATTATAATATTTTTTTATTCCTGGAAAATTTGAAATATGGTGATAACCAAATATGAGTTGAATGGAAGTGAGTTAAACTTTGAGGTATTGGAGTAGAATTGGTAAATAAGATGAAAGGAAATAGAAATCAAATTTGAATAATGTCTTGGAAGATGATTTGAATTTATGAGTCATGATGTTGATAATATTAGTCGGAGTTGACAAAGGTTATAAACAATATTTGGTCCGAAGAGTTTATGATTGTCCAGAAATATTTGCTTTGCCAAAGTTTAGTCTTTTAAATAAATTTGTATTCGTAAGGTTCTCATTCAGATTTTTTATTTTCTTCTCTTTTATCCTTCCTGTATAATTAATTTAAGGTTAGTTTATTATAATTCGAAGATGTCTCTGTGGGTAGTACCCAGTCAGCGACCCTGTGATGTCTCAAGCCGGTGCCACATTTCAAAGGCAGGAAGGGTAGAGGGTTGAGTTGTCGCCCGTGACGTGGGGCACGATTGTGTGTTTACCCAGTAAGTGGAACCAAGTTGATCATGGTGATGATAGAAATTTTGGAAACATTTTTGGAAAAATCCTAAATTTCGGGTTTCACGATTTTTGTTAGATATTTTATGAGTGACATGTAAATGTAGATTATTTTGCGAAACTGAATGAGAACAGATCGTGAGTACCATTGTTATGGACATAGGCTCATGACAGTCACTTAATAGAAATGCCCAAAAGAATAGAGGGATTGTGTTAAATCCAAACGAGGTTAAAAATGTCTGGTTTATTCTTCAAATAAATTCAGCCAAGGGCAATAGTTAAGAATAATCGTAGATTTTCGTGAAAGGATGAGATGACCTCGGTCTCAAGTTGTGGAAAATGGCAGTAACAAATGTTATGGTGTCAGTTTACGACGATATGGGCCATTGTTCGGTCGTATCCGCCGTAATGCTGAGGGCATGTGTTTGTATACTGGCATGTACTGTATGCGAAGTACTTAATAATTCGAAAGCCCAATGGTAGTATCGCGATATTCGGTGGTTCAATGTTAAATTTCTTTGGGGCTGTGTTAATTATTTGTTTGTGAATTTATTTCGGGTTTTGCATTCTTTGTATAAAACTTCGGCAAAATGTAGATGAAATAGGGACAGCTTCTAGATGGCAATGTTTAGGCCAAATTTTTGATTGATATTATCCACGTAACGTAAAGTAAAGAAGCTGGAATTAAATTATATGATAGTAATTATGGAAATTTGAACTTATTCTTTCTCATATCCACGGCACTTGGTTAGAGGGAAGGCCCGTCTTCTCAGAAAGATAATATGGTAGATGTGGAGGTGGTGAAGGGTCTTATGACCGAACTCATGAATGAACTGAGGGAGGACATGAATGAACGATTTAGGGAAGTTAAGGAGAGTGCGAATGAACAATTTCAAGGTGTTAACCAACAATTTCAAGGTGTTAACCAACAATTTCAAGGTGTCAATGAACAATTTAAAGAAGTTAAGGAGAGTGCGAATGAACAATTTCATGGTGTCAATGAACAATTTAAAGAAGTTAAGGATGGTGTCAATGAACAATTTAAAGAAGTTAGGGACCAGATGGTCAGTATTAAGGATCAGCTATCGACAGAGATAACTATAGTTAAAGAGGGCTGTGATAGGAATGCTCAAAGATTAGAGAAGCAGATAGAAGAGGTCCGAATGGAAGCAATAACCCGCAGTGACAAGTTGGAAGAAAAGATAGATCAGGTCGCTTTAACAGTATCGCAAGTAGATGCCAGGTTGTCGGAGAAACTGAGTCAAGTCGAAATAAACGTTGAGGGTCAACAGAAAGCCGTAAATTCGATCAAGGATAAGATGGTTGATATCGAGGAAGCTATTGTATTGACAGACGCCAAAGTCACCAAGCTACAAATAGAAACACATGAATCGTTTGTCAAGACTGCCGAGGGATTTAATGACTGGTTGTTGCAATTAAGAGATAATGTCCATGGAGAAGTTAAGAAGGTAGAAGACCAACTGAAAGAAGAGATGGCTGAAAATAGGAAGGAACTCTTGGAGGAAATAAATGGAGTGCAAGCGGATCTTCGAGCTGAAGGTTGTGAAGTAACTAAGCAAATTAGTGAATGGGCTCAGTATATTGGTATGTTTATATTGGTTAAAAAGGTCCCAAACCTTGACCGAAAGGTTGTTTACAGGCTGAAGATGCCCAAAATAATGGGTGAAACATGTACCTGACCTAAATAAGTCTACATAAAATAATGTAGATAATAACCACATTAAACGTGGAAAGTATTGAATAGGTGGTTTTTTATTAAATTATCCTTGATATTTATGCCTAAAGAAAGAGCAGCCGCAGCAATAAAAGCCATCTACAACATTCAACAACCTCAACAAATATCAATGGGTACAGCAATGCTACTGTTCAGGACAGCCATATCACCAATAGCAACCTATGGGATTAGCATCATCTGGGAAAAACTCACAATCAGCGATCTGATGACAATAGAAAAAGTCAAGGCCCGATATCTCAAGAGAATTCTAGGCATTGGGAAGTCAGCCCCTTCAAGGTTAATACATGTTCTAACCAAAGAGGACTACTTCACTGACGATATCAAAACACAGTTTTGTCTACCAAACACCAAGCCCTACGAGAATGCACGCCAAACTTTAAACGAGAAACGAAATGCTATTTGGTCCGACTTCTATTCCACGGACGCCATAATGACGGAAGAGTGGAAGCAAGCAAATTACGAGCTACGGCACGTAATTACATGTTACGCCACTCATGGATTTCACCACAGATTCTGCCAAACAAAAAACTTCCACCAGCCGAACGAAGACTGTATATGTAACCTGTGCAACGACCGTTGTGAAAGATACCATGCACAAAACTGCAAAATGAGGACAACCTCAATAATAAGAATGGCATTAGCATAGTTGACCATCTGTACAAAAACTGTTTTTGCACATTGTGCGCTTTTCATTTAATAATAATAATTATAAGGAATTTCCAGTTTGGTTAATTAAGATCTAATTTCATTATGGAAATCCTGACTTTTGTGCAGATGAGCATCTTCTGTTAGAAGCAATCTTTTGGCAACATTCTAATGCTACAAATTGGCTTTCCAGGTAGCTCTAAAGATGACTAAATCCCTTAAATTCTTGTGTGCATATAACGTGTCATTCAGACAATCATGTAGCAAACCTAAGTTTTCTTCAATTCATGATCTAATAATTTTACCCATGTTATCCAAAAAGAATTCGGAATTTTCTCAATGGATGTTGCCTGTAGCTTTTAAATGATCATTGGCCATATAAAAAAGATTTATAATAATAATGGCGTATGGCCTCCAAAGAGGCCTGGTGTGGGTCCTTTTCTCGTAGACGGCCTATAAGGCAACCTGCATGTCTGTGAAAATGAGGGCCCTACCTAGGATGATTTCTAATGCTGAATACGCCACACACACCCAGCCCCTGAGCCATTGGAATTAACTAATTAAGGTTAAAATCCCTGACCCAGCCGGGAATCAAACCCAGGACCCTTTCGACCAAAGGCCAGCACACTAACCATTTAGCCATGGAGCCAGACAACTGATTTATGATGTTCAGTTTCTGATCAGCTTGTAGTAAGGTAGAATCTGCCAAAAGGTTCGAATTGCGATTTAAATTCTGAATGACGTTTCTCTTATCAAATATAATCTCATCTGAAAAATTTACACCCATGTATTTGATTATTTTGTCTTCTTCTATGGACACAAGAGGATCACCATAAGGTTATGTGAGAGATCCCTTTGTAAGAGCACCATTCTTGATGTTATTAAACATTTTAAGGGATTTATGTTTACAATTATTAAAGCCAGGCTGTTAACAGCCTGATTAATAAGTCTTTGAGCCGATTCTTCATCTCTGCCTGTAACCAACCACTATATCATCAACGAAGGCCAGAGTTCATAAACCTTCCAGTTCAGGGTTGATTATGAGCCCACCTCCTATGTTATTTATGGCTCTGATAATTCCTTAATTATATCATCGATGGTAGGATTAAAAAGAGCAGGCGATAATGGTGAGCCTCGTGCTACTCCTTTCCGGAGAAGTATCTGTCCTGATATGTCATTCCCAGATTCAACTCTAATAGTATTGCCGGGTATGAGATCTAGCATTAGGGTTTGCAAATTACATGGTATATCAATACGGAGCGAATATCATCTGTGTTATGGCCCAAATGATCACAGGCTTTGGATATATCCAAAAAGGCAATTCAACAGTTTCTCCTTTTATTTTTTCACAGTTTGAAGACAAAGCATTCCCCTTTTGGGTCCAATTAATTTCCTGCCCACATCTTGCGTAGCTACAATTTACCATTAGGTAAGTATGGGAAGGAAATACTCACAAAAGAAAATAATGCTGAGTTTTTACATTAAAACATTTCTTTATTATCCATCATGTCAGCAAAATTATCAGCAATATTTTGCAGAAATGTGGTACTTCCAGAGATACTTGTTTGGATGCAGTCATGGGTTCCCTGAACAGGCCTCACAATAAAATCTCATTTCTGGATCAGAACACACAGCACAGTCCTTAATTACTTTAGTCTCACAAGCATCTATAATAGGTAGCTTCCCATTCACACAAACTTCTTTGTCACAACTGCTCCACTGGCTGCGCTTACAGATATTTTGTTTGTTTTGTAATATTCCCCATAAGCCTCATGATAACTAGATCCCGGAAAGACTTGTGACTCACTTCAGGCTTATTTCCTGCCTTTTTTAGAATAATATATAGTTGAAAACTGTTCACTAAAGTTACTGGCTTCTTTCCTGTATTACGATGTGTGTATTACAGAGCACTGTTGTGACAATACTTTGAAAAATCGCAGTCACCTTCTTTAGTCATCACCCTCAACATTGCAATTCTTGCCTCTGTCTTCCAACTCAATTTCCTCCAACTCGCTCCAAAAACTGTTCTCAGATTCAGGAACACTAATTTCACTTTCAGAATCAGTCAACAAGTCAACATCAATATTGCTAATGTCACACAATCATCCATAAATATCATCAGGTTCCATGCCGCGACTGGTGGACGCCATGTTGGTAACGTATATAAACATAACAGCAATGACCTATCTGCAAAGAAGAAGCAACTCAGTTTAAACAAATTAACAGTAGATGGCAGCGCAGAACAGAGAAATTTCCAGGCTAAATACTGTGTTTAGCTTGACACCATTCTTGCTCCAACATACAAAGTATATAACCATAAAATTTGATACAAGGAATGAAATTAATTTTTTAGCTCGTATTGTCGACCTTAATAAGTGTTATGGTTCCTTTTTGAGGAATTTCCACCTTCACAGTACTAATTAATTTAATGCTTTCAGAATAACATCAATGAATCATAGTACATGTTTCATCTTTGTTAAAAGACATCTTCAGCCATCAAAATACAAAAATTGAGAACAAGGATATACACTGACTGACAAAGCAAATGCAACACCAAGAAGGAGTGGTTTGAAAGGGATGAAAGTTGGGGAAAAAACAGAGACGGCACGGACGAATAATTGATGTTTATTTCAAACCGATATGCAGGTTACACAATGCGCACGGCATCGACTCAGTAGGATGTAGGACCACCGCGAGCGGCGATGCACGCAGAAACACGTCGAGGTACAGAGTCAATAAGAGTGCGGATGGTGTCCTGAGGGATGGTTCTCCATTCTCTGTCAACCATTTGCCACAGTTGGTCGTCCGTACGAGGCTGGGGCAGAGTTTGCAAACGGCGTCCAATGAGATCCCACACGTGTTCGACTGGTGAGAGATCCGGAGAGTACGCTGGCCACGGAAGCATCTGTACACCTCGTAGAGCCTGTTGGGAGATGCGAGCAGTGTGTGGGCGGGTATTATCCTGCTGAAACAGAGCATTGGGCAGCCCCTGAAGGTACGGGAGTGCCACCGGCCGCAGCACATGCTGCACGTAGCGGTGGGCATTTAACGTGCCTTGAATACGCACTAGAGGTGACGTGGAATCATACGCAATAGCGCCCCAAACCATGATGCCGCGTTGTCTAGCGGTAGGGCGCTCCACAGTTACTGCCGGATTTGACCTTTCTCCACGCCGACGCCACACTCGTCTGCGGTGACTATCACTGACAGAACAGAAGCGTGACTCATCGGAGAACACGACGTTCCGCCATTCCCTCATCCAAGTCGCTCTAGCCCGGCACCATGCCAGGCGTGCACGTCTATGCTGTGGAGTCAATGGTAGTCTTCTGAGCGGACGCCGGGAGTGCAGGCCTCCTTCAACCAATCGACGGGAAATTGTTCTGGTCGATATTGGAACAGCCAGGGTGTCTTGCACATGCTGAAGAATGGCAGTTGACGTGGCGTGCGGGGCTGCCACCGCTTGACGGCGGATGCGCCGATCCTCGCGTGCTGACGTCACTCGGGCTGCGCCTGGACCCCTCGCACGTGCCACATGTCCCTGCGCCAACCATCTTCGCCACAGGCGCTGCACCATGGACACATCCCTATGGGTATCGGCTGCAATTTGACGAAGCGACCAACCTGCCCTTCTCAGCCCGATCACCATACCCCTCGTAAAGTCGTCTGTCTGCTGGAAATGCCTCCGTTGATGGCGGCCTGGCATTCTTATCTATACACGTGTCCTGTGGCACACGACAACACGTTCTACAATGACTGTCGGCTGAGAAATCACGGTACGAAGTGGGCCATTCGCCAACGCCGTGTCCCATTTATCGTTCGCTACGTGCGCAGCACAGCGGCGTATTTCACATCATGAGCATACCTCAGTGACGTCAGTCTACCCTGCAATTGGCATAAAGTTCTGACCACTCCTTCTTGGTGTTGCATTTGCTCTGTCAGTCAGTGTATTTAAGTTTTTAAAAACTAAATGTTACTTATGTGTCTAATCCTGTCCAAGAATTCTAGCCAGAAACTATCACTGTTAACACTTTCAACATTACCATATTTTAACATGGACCCTGGCAGTGAACTGGATCTTTTTCCTGCATTTTAATACATTATTACACAACAACAAAACAAAATAAACACCTGATTTTTGTGTCATATGAAGGTGTCAGCCATCCAAGATGAAGATGTTAATCAGGAAGTACACATCTAGAGTATTTTAATTATACTAGTCTTATGAAAAACATTAAAAAATTTACAAGGATGAAACTTTTACATTCATGTTTCACCAATAAGCCTACTCAAACAATAAAAATGAATCATTTAATGTGGATACTTAAGCCACAAATAAACACAATTACATTTGAAATACACAATTTACCTATTTATAAACAGTTCATTTTGGTATATTAGCCCTGAAAACATTGGGCTATGCACAGTCCAACCTTGCACTCCTTGTACCACCATCTACATTCTCTTCGCGGTACAGGTGATTCACCAGCCTGAGTCTCTTCATCTAAACGAAAAAATAAGCCCAAATTTCTGGAGAGGTGAAGTATTCCTATCGTTTGTATTCAGAGTAAAATAAATGCAGCTAAAAAAACTTGCACTCGAAAGAGCTATAAAAAAATTAAAATCTTGCTCGAACTATTACTTGATATGTTATCTGGTTCGTAAGCATAGTATTCATCACTGTCATCTATTACTGAACCCACTACTCCCAATAAAATATCCAAGATATCGCTATCATTGAGCCGGCGTGAAGACATGTTTGTACAGTAACACAGCTGACAGATTTCGTGCGCTCAGAATCCTGCACATTGAGTGCTTCCGTAGAGGTCATGGCAAGGAGAAACAACCCTTTTATCACTTAGGTTTGAACTTCCCGATAACTGCTGCATTCTAGTGGACACTATATAACCTACTACCTACAAGCAAGGGACAGGAATCGTATGGGATACGTTCAGCTGCCTATAAACACGAGCGAAAATCACGCCCATATGGTATACAGGCGCCGTCCACAACCAGGAAAGCAGTGCGTCCGTGCACATTGAATTAATCTCTATGGACTCTAGTCAAAAAATCATCATTAAAAACATATACATTTCCATTAATACACATATACACATAATAAGAATACACTTTTTGGTGTTTCTAAAATAAAAAATTACTATATAGGCTACAGTTTTTGCAGATCTTTGAGATGTTATTGTATGTGAAATAACATATGTAAATAATATGCTTGGCTTTCCTAGAATCATGAAGTATTTTTTGTACGGCTGTTGAAGTAGCAAGTTTTAAAAATATAAGTCCAACACTTTATTGAAAGGCTATAATTCTTGTAGTTAAAGCTGACTGAATTGGACTATTCCTAGGGGAACTTCTGTCAAAATGCTTACAAACTGAAATGCTGGGTTTGGTTTCATTAAAGACTAGCTGATGTACCTGTGCTTCGCTACGGAATTCTACATTGTATAGAGAATTCTAGGCTATGTAGTGTACACGTTGTGAGCAAGATTGTATTAAATTGCATAGCTCTCAACATTACCCTAGAAACGCGACGGGGACGTCACCAAACGTCTTTTCTCATATAAAGACTGTGTTAGGGAATTTTCATTGTAATGATAGGCCTGCTTGCCTACCATCAGTCACCACCAGGTTGGGGAGTTTTCATTACAATGGCAGACACTCACTCTCCACCAGCCATTTTACATCCTCAGAAAGACTGTCTTAGTGGTTTTTCCAACTGAAATGAACATAGGTCATTGCACTGACGTCAGTAGGAATGGTGCGATTAAAAGCAATACTTTCATATTAAATACTCCATCAAATGAAAGACCACACACTTTCTCACTTTTAACGAACAGTACTATGCTGGAATTCCAGAGCTGGAATGACCAAGTCGCAGACAGTTCTGATCCGTGAACACTCTTCGTCTCTTTTCTGCGGTGCGGGGGAGAGGGGGGTGAAGGCAAATAGTGGAGAGTCCCAGGGCAAAAACTATGCCTTTTTACTAATTTGTTTCCGAGGAGTACCCGATGTGTCGGAAAATCTGAATTCACTACAATGGCAACGGAAAAACCTATCTGATTTGGAGGCAATTTTTTCCTCCAAGCCAGAGAAGAAGCCCCCTCTTCACTGCTAATTTGGAATTAAATGAATTTTAGAATTTAATAAAAGTGAAGAGGAAGAAGCTTTTATTAAGAAACGGCTCTTTTCAGGTTTGATTTTTGAGTTATTTATTGAATTGTGGTGCTATAATTTGAAATAGGCTTAAATAGTAATTCTAGACCAGGTCATACTACTACTACTACTAAGTGAGCCTCTGCCGTAAGTGTGCATACAGCTCATTCAAAACAGCGCATCAGAGTAGGGATCAAATAACTGGAATACTATGATGAACCAGTGTGTTACGTACCTGCAGAATCAGAAAATATATGAACCAGAGGAAAATGAAAATAAAAACATACAACCTGTTTTCCAATCATTGACCGGGTCAGGGATGTAATAAATGAAGCATATATATAGGCTGTTAGTACGATGGGGTCGCCACTACCAGTGATATATTAATGACTGATAGATGCTATGAAATGAGAATGGAGAATGTTGCTGGAATGAAAGATGACAGGGAAAACCGGCGTACCCGGAGCTAAACATGTCTTGCCTCCGCTTTGTCCAGCACAAATCTCACATGGAGTGACCGGGATTTGAACCACGGTTACCAGCAATGAGAGGCCGACGCGCTGCCGTCTGAGCCACGGAGGCTACATGAACCAGAGGAAGAAAGTTTTCCAACTCCCCAGCTATTTCCCGCCTATGTTCAGTCGGGCTGTTATATTCGGTACTGTACCAGTAAAGCCTAGGTCCTGGTCCATAGTTATAAAAAAAATGTTGTTCCAGCATATAAGATCCGTCCGACGTACGAACATCTAAGTAAAAGAATGTTCCAGTATGTACCCGACTCCACGAGTGCGCTAGGCGGAGTCAAGTGACGTCACCTGTCGTTTAAAGCTCACCTCCCCTAGAGATATTTCTCGAAAATATCTTTCTTTTCGCAAGTTTTCAACGCCTGTATCAATTTTAATGGAACAAACGCTAAATGGTAGCGGACGTCATGAAAATTAACCTCTATAAATTCCAAATTAATCCATCCTATGGTTGCTGAGTTACAATGATTTAAAATCTAACAGAAATTACGCACTCACGGTCACATGACCGAGAGAAACTACCCCTCCCAGCGCCAGCTATATATGCCACTGGGTCAAGGTTAACAGGTAGTTGTGTGCTGAGTTGAGTTCAGTTCATTGCAAGCAGTCCAGTCTAGCAGTGCAGTATGTGTATGAGTAAGAGAGAGGGGAGACTGGCCCTCACATAGTATGTTCGTGCAGTCTCGAAGACAGTACTTTTCGTCGTGTTTCGCGGAGACGAAATTACGGGCTAATAAATCGCCATCGTACTTGAGAAAAAAAAGACGTCGCACCGTAAGTAGTCTATTGTGCCGCCACTATGATATAACTTACAGACATTTCAAAGTATAACACGTACGAAATCAGTGAAGTTCGAAGTTATATATTGGACATTCACAACATGACGTGTGGACTTAATTAATTGCACACAATATTAAATTACCAACAGAAACTGTCGTGTACAGTAACTTTAACTATTCAAGAACTTATTTTCTAACATAGCACATCCTTGGACTATGTCTTTTTATTTATGTGCCATATTAGGACATGACGTGTTACAGTGATAAACTTAGTGAAAGTTAAGAACTTTTTCTAAAATAAGATAGTTCTATCAACATTAGAAAATCAGTGTTATCTGTCAGGACAACGATTCAAAGACTGTGGTTAGAGACGATCATGAGAAATATTACGTGTTTGCACTGTGTTGGACGTTCTCAGTGACAGTTTAAAATAGTATTTTTTTTGTTTTTTGCAACAAGGACTGTGATCACTCATTGGACGTCCTAAAATTAACATAGTATCTGTAAACACTACTTGCATATTCCGTGTGTTAAGATCATTTCCACGAGCAGCAGAAATCTTCAGTAAATTCTACAAGATCCAACTACCTTCAACATCATTTCATCTATGACGTCAACGTGGTTTCTTCGTGGAACTTTAAGTTCGAGTCATCATCCGCACCCGCGGAATGTTCCAGATTCTCATCAATATTCGTAAGCCAAACTTTTTAATAAGTGAGTAGTCACAAACTTTTTTTTTTTTTTACTTTCTTACCAATCGTGAACAGTGGTTTACCCAGTGCTGCGTGTGACGATACTTCGTAGTTTTCCACCATTACTCAAAATTCATCTTTTAATGATAAATCTATTTTCAAAATCTATTTCACATAAGAAAGAGTCTAGGAGTTTCAAGTGTTCTATGTTTCAAGGTTCACAAACTGAGAAACTCTCAACAGAAGTTCAAATTCTTATTTTCAATTATAAGTGTGTTCATGTCATGTCATAATACTTAGAAAGACTTTAGGTGAAAAACTGACTCTTTATGTTTTCGCAAAAGACTATTGGTTCTGTGAGATTTATTTATTTTCACAAATTGCATTCAAGAAGATTTACGTTAACTCTTTTGATTTCAATAAATTATTTGCATTCTATATCGACATTGCAGGGTGGTGAATTGATTAACTATATTAATAAATTGTTTGAAAAAGGGTATAACCATCTATTATTCGCCCTGCGAGTCTATCCTGCTCTGTACCGGCTCCAAAAACCAACTTCCACTACCTGAGATCCTTCTCATGCCTTACGCCCCGAACTTTTACTGGTACAGAGAGGATAGAATATATAATAGATGGCACCGCAACTCCAGGGGCTCGATTTGGAGCCGTGCCATAATAATAGATGATACGCCAGTTATAATAGACATCATCGCAATTTTCAGGGTTCGATTCAAGTCATAATAAATCGCAATTTAAGTACAGGATTCGACTGCAACTATTACGAATTTGAAGAACTTGTTCGAATATTCTGGAAACATGGATAACTTACTTGCAGCAATCGAAGCTCTCAGGCTTAGCATTAACGATCAGATTGCTAAGATCGATAAGTCTAATACGCAAATGGTCGAGTCCCATAACCAATTACAGGCGCAAATGGTAGAGTCTAATAACCAATTGCAAGCACAAAATACTCATTTACAGACTCAAATGAACGCACAAATAACCGCACTACAGTCACAGATAGTTGACTCAAATTCTCAATTTAAGTCACAACTACAAGCGCAGTTAACTGAGTCAAATAGCAAAGTCGAAGATTTAACTTCTAAAATTGATAGGACCATGAACACTAAGTTTGCAGAGGCCGATAAAGTCATTAATAAAAGGCTCACTGAATCCAGTGCCCTTATCGAGCAACGATTCCGTGAAGCTGGAACTCGCCTCGAAAAGAAACTTATTGATTCTAGTACACAAGTCGAAGCCACATTGAAAGACATGCGGGATCAGTTTGTTGAAAACTTAGAGTCCATCAAGGAAGAAATAAAAACAGAGGTCGTCAAGTCTTTAGACAAAGATCTTAGAAATGTTCTTCCTTCTGTTCAAGCATTTTCAACCGAACTCAAAGACTTACGAACTGAATTTCAAGAATCCCATGGTAACATCTCACAAGCTCAAGCAAAGTTAGCTCAGGTGCAGGAAAACCTGCGAGATGCATTAAACAACGATGTGGGCAAATTACGTAGCGAGATAGGATTAGTTAAGAGCACGCAAGGAGAACTTGACAAGCGTATTACAGGACAGCTAGACAACACGCATAGTTGCTTTCTGTAAAGACGTACAAGTAATTAAAACTGACTTAAGAAATGAAATAAAAAATTTAGACACCTCAATTAATTCTAAAATTGTAAATTTGTCCGAAGAAATGAATCAAATTAAACTCAAAAGACATACGACTTACGTCACAATTCCTTGTTCTTCAAAGGAAGTACATAGCACAACAACCCTCATTAAAGTACTAGACGACAAATCAGTCAAATTTTCAGGACGTGACGAGTATACTGCTCGGGAATTTTTGTTACATGTCGACGATTACCTGGAAGAGAATAGGGTAGATGACGATAGAAAACTTAGTGTAGTATCCAAACTTCTAGGAGGACGAGCCTTATCATGGTTCATAGCTTTTAAGAGCAACTTTAAAAATTATGACGACTTTAAAAAGGCAGTTCTCAAACGCTTTTGGGATTCGGAAAGACAACACCTCGTCAAAATGCAACTCTACTCTAGTAAATACAATACTTCAGTCAATACTTCCCGATATTCCGATTATTGCCTAATGCAATTAAAGAAGCTACAGTTTTTAGATCCACCTTTGCCAGATATCGAACTCATTCAGATCCTGACACTTCAATATCCGCCTCATGTTCAAGAGATACTAGTCGCTGCCAACATTAAAACATTGGAACATTTCGAAGCTACTTTGCGTAAGTTAGATACGGCTAATACCCAATCTAGTCCGAAAACTAACAGGAGTCGAGAAATAAATACGAACTCTGCGGAAATAAAACCGCCGGAGAGAGAGGAAACAAGGACACGTGAAGAAGGCAGATTAAGCCCTACCAACCCAACCAGATTCCGGAATTTTAGACGTCAGAAGGATCAGGATAGACACCCTTACCAACCTAGGAATTTATGGAGACAGCATGAAAGCACTCCTGAAGAAAATCGTGAGTCCAGATGACGAGAACTCGAAAGTAGATGGAAGGATACACGGAAATACATCAGGGAGAGAAATCGTAATCCTGATGAGCTTGGAGCCACATCCCTGGAATACCAACGTCAATACGGGCCAAGAGAACAAAAACCACCTGATCCTGAATCAACAGGCGCTATAAAAACGCCAATCCCACAATAGGGAGATTGACTACAGAACACGATGAGGACGAGATTTCAAACTATTGTACCGCTGTTGTCAATTACTGGCACATTGACGATTGCGAATTACTATTCAAAGACGCACAAACACCAAAGCCAATTATTACACGTTCATTACCTGTCATAACAGTACGCACAGGCAACCTACAGGTGATTACGCACATCGATTCTGGAGCGCAAGCTTCTTTAATTTCTGATAGGCTTGTAGACTCACTTAAAAATCAGAACAATGTTTTGTTACTGCCTGTAGCTCAGATCAAAGTAAGAGGAATAGTTCCTGATAAAATTGTTAAGTGTAAATCTCAGGCTTTTTTAGAATTTGAAATTAACAGTCAGTCATTCGAACACATATTTTTGGTAGTATCACGTCTTAACTTCAACTTAATACTTGGATCAGATTTTATGATCAAATATAAAGGAACCATTGACTATGATGCCAACCTCGTAAGATTAAAGAATAGTTACGTAGGACTACAGCTGGCAGGACGAAGTGACCTGGAAGTTCAAGAGAATGGAGCCCGTTTCGAAGAAACCGGTGGTGACATTATTGGGCCGCTGTAAGCGAGGTTGCGCCAGCCGAAGCAGAATATAGAAAGGGTGACCAAAGCGGGGATGATGCAGAGTCCCTATTCAATGAGAACTCCATTATAGGTCCAGATTATATAATGTCTATAGCCAGTGTGGTTGAAGATCCGGAAATTAAAGTAAAATCGGAGGAGGCCAAAAATGATGTTCTACAAAAATTTGCATGTGTATTCGATGACAAGCCTGGAGAGATAGCTGGCTACGAATATCATCTTGATGTAAATGATTTGTCCCCTTATCAGAAGAAACCATATCCCGTCCCTGAGAAATATCGAGAAGTTCGTAACTTAATTCATAAAATGACAGATGATGGGATAATTTCGCCTTTCGTTACTAAGTACTTGAATCCATTGGGCATAGTGCGTAAGCCTAACGGCAGTATCAGAATTTGCCTTGCTGCGAGGGTCTTAAATTACCGACTGACATTAGAATACGACCGTCCTCCATTGCTTAAGTATATCATCAGAAGATTCCACGGCATGAATTTCTTTAGTTGCCTTGACGGAACTTCTTAATATTATCACATAAAATTGGATGCTGAAAGTAGGCTTTTCACAGGTTTCTTATTTGAAAATAGGACCTATGTTTTCAACAAAATGCCCTTTGGTATTAAAAACTCGGGAGCTGTTCTGATCAGAGCCTTGGAAAAACACTTATCAGATGATGTAAAGGACATAACTACGATTTATGTTGACGACATTTTGATTGCCTCGAGAACTTTCGAAGAGCACGTGAGAGATGTCAATCTGGTCCTGCAGGAATTGGAGAAGAAGAATTTCAAGATAAATGCCCAGAAAAGTCAACTTTTCCAAACCTCAGTATTATTCTTAGGACGTGTAATTAGTGGTGATGGAATTCAACCTAACCCTGCCAAGATTAAGAGTATCATTGACTTTCCTAGACCTCAGCGCATTAGAAACGTGAGACAGTTCCTAGGAATTTGTCAGTTCTTTTCTCAACACTGTCCAGATTACACTGAGACGGTAGCTCCTCTTCAGCAACTACTACTTAAGAATAATAGATGGAAGTGGACTGAGGAATGTGAACGAGCTTTCCTTGCCACTAAGGACATGTTGAAGAACTCTGTTAAACTAGTTTATCCAGATTTTTCTCTTCCATTCTTCATAGAGTGTGATGCCAGCTCTGTAGGAATAGGCACAGTGCTGTATCAAATGAAACCTGAAGATCCCGATCACAGACTTTACATCTCGTTTCTAAGTAGAAAACTACGACCTCACGAAAAGTCTTATACCATAACTGAACTCGAAGCTCTGGCTGTTGTTTTTTCTCTCCAGTATTGGAAGAAAATCATCTACGGCTATCCCATTACGATTTACACAGACCATAAAGCTCTGACATTCATACTGTCATCTGACATGACGAATGAGAGAGTTTCCCGAAGGGCTCTTTTTATTCAACAGTTTGACCTCACAGTAATACATAGGCCTGGTCGGAAGAATGCTTTAGCAGATGCCCTCAACCGCAACCCTGCTGAAGTTATTGAAGTTCACGAGGTTAACATCATGACTGATGATGACGAAGAATGTCTTCGCAAACTGCGTTACCTTGCCCAGATGCAACGATGAGACGCCAATTGTAGGGAATTAATTCGATTTTTATCAGGTTCAATTCTCGCCGATGATGACGAATTCACACGTCTCCAACGACTTTCTTCAAACTTCTGTTTACGGGATGGGATTCTTATGAAGTACGTAGACTTAGCTAAGACGCAATGCAGGATTTATGCACCTGTCAAAATCAGGAAGGCTATCATATGGCATTGCCACTCAATCTCAGGTCATGCTGGTACGGATAAAGTTCTCAACCTTATTAAGGAAAGGTTTACATGGGAATATCTTAGGCGAGACACTAGGAGAATTTTGCGGTCCTGTGATTTATGTCAGCGGATCAAGTCGAATAATTATCTCCTCAAGGAATTTCCTAAACCACTGATCCCGGAAAAGCCCGGAGAAATAATGGCAATCGATCTGTACGGCCCTTTGCCAAAGGCGACCAGGGGGAACAGACATGTCATTGTAGTTGTGGATGTCTTTTCCAAATATACTATGCTGTTGCCTATCCAGAAAGCTAACGCCGGTAGCATCTTAAGGAGGCTGAAAAAGAACATCATCCCTGAGATGGGAAAGCCTGAATACTTACTGACGGATCACGGAACGCAATTCACTTCCGTAGAATTCCAACAGGCTTTAGAAAAACTCAACATTCGTCATATTATGAATTCTATTAGGCATCCGGAAGCTAACCCTGCTGAAAGAATAATGAGAGAACTCTCCAAATTCTGTCGAATTTATTGTAGCGAACATCACTGGAAGTGGATCGAGGTCTTGCCAGTAATGCAAAAAATTATAAACTCTATTGTGCATAAATCTACTAATGACATTCCTCTCAGCCTACATCATGGGTCAAAACCAGAGCGACCTTGGGACAGAATTTTACCAGCTCTACCAAATGCTATTGTGCCACAGCAAGTTAAGATCAATAACGCGCTGACCAGGTTAAGACATGCAGCCGCCCTCAGAGAACGACGCCAGCGTAATAGGAAGTTCAGAAGACCATTGAATCCTGGAGACCTTATTTTAATACGGAGACCAGCTACTTCCAACCCTGAGAGAAGGATTTACGCTAAGTTCTGTCCACTATTCGTAGGTCCTAACCGTGTCCGCACTGTATTGAGAAACGGGGCTTATGAAATTGTAAAACTGGATGGCACTTTTGAGGGTATTTATAACTCAGCCAACATAAAACAATATGTACCACAGGAAGAGTAAAGCCTATGCGTATTTTCTTTTCGTCCAACAAACGGGAAGATGTACCAGTAAAGCCTAGGTCCTGGTCCATAGTTTTCAAAAAAAAAATGTTGTTCCAGCATACGAGATCCGTCCGACGTACGAACATCTAAGTAAAAGAATGTTCCAGTATGTACCCGACTCCACGAGTGCGCTAGGCGGAGTCAAGTGACGTCACCTGTCGTTTAAAGCTCACCTCCCCTAGAGATATTTCTCGAAAATATCTTTCTTTTCGCAAGTTTTCAACGCCTGTACCAATTTTAATGGAACAAACGCTAAATGGTAGCGGACGTCATGAAAATTAACCTCTATAAATTCCAAATTAATCCATCCTATGGTTGCTGAGTTACAATGATTTAAAATCTAACAGAAATTACGCACTCACGGTCACATGACCGAGAGAAACTACCCCTCCCAGCGCCAGCTATATATGCCACTGGGTCAAGGTTAACAGGTAGTTGTGTGTTGAGTTGAGTTCAGTTCATTGCAAGCAGTCCAGTCTAGCAGTGCAGTATGTGTATGAGTAAGAGAGAGGGGAGACTGGCCCTCACATAGTATGTTCGTGCAGTCTCGAAGACAGTACTTTTCGTCGTGTTTCGCGGAGACGAAATTACGGGCTAGTAAATCGCCATCGTACTTGAGAAAAAAAAAGACGTCGCACCGTAAGTAGTCTATTGTGCCGCCACTATGATATAACTTACAGACATTTCAAAGTATAACACGTACGAAATCAGTGAAGTTCGAAGTTATATATTGGACATTCACAACATGACGTGTGGACTTAATTAATTGCACACAATATTAAATTACCAACAGAAACTGTCGTGTACAGTAACTTTAACTATTCAAGAACTTATTTTCTAACATAGCACATCCTTGGACTATGTCTTTTTATTTATGTGCCATATTAGGACATGACGTGTTACAGTGAAAAACTTAGTGAAAGTTAAGAACTTTTTCTAAAATAAGATAGTTCTATCAACATTAGAGAATCAGTGTTATCTGTCAGGACAACGATTCAAAGACTGTGGTTAGAGACGATCATGAGAAATATTACGTGTTTGCACTGTGTTGGACGTTCTCAGTGACAGTTTAAAATAGTATTTTTGTTTTGTTTTTTGCAACAAGGACTGTGATCACTCATTGGACGTCCTAAAATTAACACAGTATCTGTAAACACTACTTGCATATTCCGTGTGTTAAGATCATTTCCACGAGCAGCAGAAATCTTCAGTAAATTCTACAAGATCCAACTACCTTCAACATCATTTCATCTATGACGTCAACGTGGTTTCTTCGTGGAACTTCAAGTTCGAGTCATCATCCGCACCCGCGGAATGTTCCAGATTCTCATCAATATTCGTAAGCCAAGCTTTTTAATAAGTGAGTAGTCACAAACTTTCTTTTTTTCCTTTCTTACCAATCGTGAACAGTGGTTTACCCAGTGCTGCGTGTGACGATACTTCGTAGTTTTCCACCATTACTCAAAATTCATCTTTTAATGATAAATCTATTTTCAAAATCTATTTCACATAAGAAAGAGTCTAGGAGTTTCAAGTGTTCTATGTTTCAAGGTACACAAACTGAGAAACTCTCAACAGAAGTTCAAGTTCTTATTTTCAATTATAAGTGTGTTCATGTCATGTCATAATACTTAGAAAGACTTTAGGTGAAATACCGACTCTTTATGTTTTCGCAAAAGACTATTGGATCTGCGAGATTTATTTATTTTCACAAATTGCATTCAAGAAGATTTACGTTAACCCTTTTGATTTCAACAAATTATTTGCATTCTATATCGACATTGCAGGGTGGTGAATTGATTAACTTTATTAATAAATTGTTTGAAAAAGGGTATAACCATCTATTATTCGCCCTGCGCGTCTATCCTGCTGTGTACAGGGTCCAAAAACCAACTTCCACTACCTGAGATCCTTCTCATGCCTTACGCCCCGAACTTTTACTGGTACAGTACGCAGTAGTAATCCAATCTATCGGAGTTGAGCGGGACCATAAGAAACAAAGAACATCACAACAAACAATGGTCAATGTAAAGTTATTGTTGATCAGTAACAAACAATGGTCAATGTAAAGTTATTGTTGATCAGTGTTATGCCCTTTCGATATTGTAGGCCTTCTGAAATACCACTCTTATCATAGTCGGCACAGAAAAACTGAATGAAACATAAATGATAAGAAATTGTATTGTCTATAACTTTTGTTATGTAGTACTTTTCAATAGCACCAATAACATAGGTACCGGTATTTAAAAATTAAATTTTAGGCGCCTTCCCCTAAACTACCATTTCATCTCAGGCGAATAAAATTATTTACTATTTATTATTTATTTATATACATCCAGTCCACTGAAATTTGATGTTGTCAACTTCAAAAATTGGAGTATCAAAAGCATACTCATCGTGCAGATCTTGAATGAAAGGCATCCCGAATGTTTAAATAAACATGCTGGTTCATGTTAGTAGTCACCTCAATGAGCGGGACCATGCATAATGGAAAAACAACCCTAAAATATCACAGACCCACATCCAGCTTGAACCTCACCTTGAACACATCCAGGATGAAATGCTTCATTTGCCCTTCGGTGCATTCGACGATGTATGTCATTGGAATACGGGCAAAAACTTGATTCATCCGACCACATAACATACTGTCATGCAGCTACTGTCCACATTCAATGATTTCTAGCCCATTGAAGACTCGCAGCTTTATGTGCCTGTGTGAGCAAAGGCCTCTTGCGAGGTGATCGACTCCAAATGTTCAGTTCATGCAGTTCCCGTAGCAATGTTTTCTCACCAACAGGTTGGGATGGACCTTCATTCACTGACTGCAACAATTCTTGTAGGGTTTGGAAGCAATTTTGATTCACAAGCCGAGGAATATGTCTGTGGTCCCTCTCAGTCAGGATGTTTTTCTGACCACAATTCTGACGGCGTGTTTAGTGGCCACGGTAGTACACCACTGCTTGTAGACACGTGGAAAAGTCCGCTGCAAAACACCAACAAATCCAGCAACTTCACACACCGTATGGCCATGGGCATGGCCAAACTCGATTGCCCCTTTTTGCCACTCCGTCACATCCATACATCTACCCACGTTGACGTACAATGTCCACTTGAAACATCAATGTCTCACTGATCGCTACTGCCTTATGCTCATATTGCACCCGTCCACCTCCCGAGTCCCAGACTAGCATTTATTTCAGGGGTGTCGGTTCATTATTTAAGTCATCAAATATAAATATAACGGCATAATAGAACACGGGAATGAACGGAGCAATTTAAAATTAAAATGGGGAAAGCTCGATTGTAAACTTGAATTTAAGGACTCCATGATAGGACTAGGAAGTGACTGTTAACTTTAAAAAGGGCATCATCTAACTACAATAAAAAGATTATGAGAGTGGTTTCCTTTGAAATAATTCGCCAGAAGGAGCAGTTTATTACGCCATCCGACGTACGAAACTTTGATACATTTGGCAACGATATTTAAATTTCCACACATGTTACATAAACAAATCACTTGCTATACCGCAAGTGGTATCAATATCTTGCTGGGTTGCTTCTGAAATAAAATGACATTTTGAGGTATAATTTACGGATCGATTCCATTTGAATCGAACCGTTGTTCAAGGATATAGCTTCCTTCTATCGGGAGCCCGAGCATAACCCATGTTACGGTCGGCTTCTCGATTTAACTAAGATGATGTACTCCGGCTATATACAGTTTTCCGAGACCGGTACTCGGACTGGGTAATGTTCCTCGTGAATTACGAAAAATGGATTACACGGACAGTTCCTATCTTACGATGTCCAGCTGATGCCATACCATTGAATTGGCATTTACTTTTTATTTACACATGATTTGAAATGTTACAAAGTAGCCTCAGTAGACTACTGCCACAGATTAGATAACGAGAAGCGGTTGGGAAATACCGTGGCAATGGCCCCCCTCGCATCGCGGGCGAAGTAAACAAACACACCAAGTATTACTGTAACTCGTCCCGTGCGGAAATCGTACTATAACGAGGTAACAACATGATTAATATTTATCATTCTTATTATTTAAACATAAGAATCGAGGGATGTTGTCACCAATTAACTAATTAACTATCGTCAGAAATATTCATTTATCCATGAAATTATCATCCTCGAAATTATTATTATTATTATTATTATTATCATTATACTCAACGGTTCCTGGCACTGTCACGTTTGATTAATATCGTCATTATTATGCGGGATGCAAACACAAATGGTTATTAATGTTATTATTATTATATCCCTCTTGTGGTTATTATTATTATTATTATTAAATAGGTGACTCCAGATTTTATTATTATTATTCACGTCACTCAAGAGGTTATTATTATTTATGAACCGGTCACTTCCGCCAAAATATATATTAAGATATCGGTCGCAATTATAATTATTTCACTGATCAACCAACGGCATCATTACTGTTATTATTATGACAATTATTATTAATCTGACCGCGATGATTTAACATCGTCCTTACATTGTTATTATTATTATCGGTTGCATATTATCATTTAGATTCCCGTTTAACATCTTTATCAACGCTCAATTAATTAAAGCGGTCCAATCCTTTATCTGCAATATTTATTATTATTATCACGACATCATGATTGTCATCGCTCGTCATTACAATGATTATAATATACGATCATTTATGTGGAATCTGAACTCTCATTATCCTTAGATCCATAGTATCTCGACGAATAGCTGTGCAGTCTATTTATTTCGTACATGCTGTCACGGGTCCGAATTCTACCCGCTACGTAACTCAGTATTTCTCTGTGACACTGCCCGTACATTTTACACTCATTTCAATATCCTAAGTGTCTCTCGTACGGAATTTATTTCCTTTTCTATCTCAATATTCCTTGATTCATTTATTTCTCACAGAATTATCAACTGACTTATTTATTCACTTTTGACATCGTACGACCTTTTATTATCTGACTGCAGATTCTTTAACATTTTCTATCTCATTTTGATCTACGCCTTAGTTCATTCTCCACAAATAATCGTAACAATCTTGAAATTATATTTACCAAAATTTGACAATCATGGTTTCGTAATATTAGTCCTACGTGTTCCGGCTAATGAATTGCAAATTTAAGACACGACATTTATACGTAAAAAAATATTGGACCGTAATTTAAACCACACGTTCATTAACATGTACGGATTATTAGCACCGATCTACCTTTCAATATTATTAATTTATCAAGTTAAATTACCACACACTTTAATTCCGAATTAAAAACGACATCCCGTCATTAAATGATTCCTGACAAACTCAACACCTGATTACTTAAATGTATTATTACGCATTGATCACTAAAAATTCCAATATCTCATGAATGATCATTATTTCCAAATTATATTTTTTTAAAAATTTTCTTCTAAGAAAAGTAGTTTTATTTTTATTTATTATTATTATTATTATTATTAATTTTAAAAAATATTAATTTCGCCTGTTACACGGTAGTCCACTCGTAATATGTTTAACGCATAACCCCTTTTACAATTTCGATTCATTCTGGCACTAACCAATCCCAGATATGATTTACTTGGAATATATTTATTATAATCGCTTCTCACAAATTTGAACAACTTCACTTTGAAAATATGAACATACTAATCACAACAAAACACAACTGGTATGGCGAAGCTGGATTTTCCTTCAGTGTCATTACATAGCTCGTTAAAATGACAAAACAGAAAAACACATATCGGGTCTTATTCAACTATCATAACCAAAATCAAATATAAAGAGAATTATTGACTACAAAGAAATATGAATGCATGCATGATTTAACGTACTACCCTATATCTACAAAATTTACATCTCCAACAAACTGAATACATCAAAGACCCGATTATTTACATTGTTATATTTACTACTGTCCGTGCTCCAAATTTAGGATGGGGTCGTTAAGCGACTCAACTTGTTACAGAAGGTAACCAAGTATAATCAAATTATTCCCATTTTTCCCAATCACGCTAACATTTCCCAAATATTATTTACAGTTTAGTACTCATCTTAGTTATCGGTATTCCATTACAGCTTTGCAGATGAGAGGCTCCTTTCGGCCCCTCTCTGCATTTTACTCCTCCATTCTTGATGGCGTAGTTCCACAAAAGATTTCCTGGCACATTACCATTTTACACTAATACCTTAATTATAACAAACTTTCACCATTGACAACGTTAACACTGAATGCTTTAACTTTCATACAACAAATTAATCTCCTAGACCCAAAAATTTAATATTTACACTATTTTAATCTTCGTCCAATTACCGCACAATGGACCTGGACACGTACGACGAGGTGTCAAATTTTACGCCCGTCGCGATTTATGTCGTCCGACGCGATACGCACGTTTCATACGGCACTCTTGAAGTGTTCATGATAGCGGTTCGATATTGCAAAGTACAGGCTACTATTCCCTTAAAGTACTGTTCGTCACACAGTCTGTTATGTACGTACTTATTGTGGTACAATTTATATTACTCTCCTACAGTGCAATTAATTTACTTCACTGATATTTATAACTGACAAACACTGTCCTACGTTAACTATTTCCAGTTCATGTTGCTTGAGCGCGATCACATTTTATAAACACTGGCGGATGCTCGCGCCATTAAATGTTGAGTTACTGTATGCCCGTAAATTCTAAGTTAGCTGCGACCGACAGTTCAGCTCCAGAGATTCAGTTCAAGTGTGTGTGGCGAGGATCCCTTGTCCCGTATATATGGATGAAGCTTTCTCCCGCGGATTCATTGACGTCATACCCCTGAGGGAGGGGGTGGATTTTTAATATCGGTACTTGCACTCCGAATTGGACGTTAAAATTTACATCAAATTAATCCACTCCGCTAGCATATCTGCTGGATTAAATATGAACTCCTGGTGATCACAGATTTAGGAGATACGGGTGGAATTAGCTCCTCACATTTCGCGCCTTTAGAAGCGTCCCTTACAACGTGGTCTTTGTCCAGCCAATGAGATTCAAGCTGTCTGGTTTCCAAGAAATCCAGCCTTCAATTTATTTAATTTGCCAATAATTATTGATTATTTTTCCATGCGTGACATCTAATAAATTCATTACATCGATCCGTGTACTCATAATAATTTATTACTGATTTATTTTGAAGTTACGAGAATATCTCATCCATCATTCCTTAAGATGGTATCCCTGAGTCTTACATCAAATTTTTACGATTGGCCGGCAAGCGGTCACGTGATTTAAATCTCCACCTGCCCGAACCTAGGCTAGCGAATGTACTGCAACCGCTGTAGATTTCCATGACGGCACGGAATTTCCGTCCTGCCAAAAATATCCCAGTGCATTACTCACGTAGCGAGTTTCCCTTGTATCACCTACCCCCTTTCTCTTTCTGACCAAGACTTATTTGTGGACTCTGTATTTCCTTGTTCGCCAACTAATGAGATCCCCTGCTGTGAAGTAGCTAGATTTTGTTGTGTCGAGCTAATCCGTCAGGCTCCAGTCTGTCGTCCTTCCTTCGCTCATTATTTCGACATTACACAGATGAAATATTTTCAACTACACTTCTGTATTTCAATAAATGTACCATATATTATTTTATCAATCAAATCATGACTGACTATGGGCCTAAGTCACTCGGGTTCATCATAGAGCAAGTGTGCATGCGGTTGAGCACCGGACTCGTTTGCTGCGCCATCTGTACAATCTTAACGATCCATCTGTGCATGCACACTAGGGTGACTAATTTTTTGTCCAGTGAGCTTATTTTAACCCCCCCTCCCTTACAGATGACAGATTTTTTACATAAAATGACTACAGCTGTACTTGTCTCAGCGCAGGTAGGCATCACTTCACTGTGCTCATTTTCGTCATTTTTGTTGCTGATGAGAGACTCGGCTACTAGGTATTTGTTCCGCAACCAACTCCTCCACATTTTTTTCCTCTGCCGTTATCATACCTTTATCCATCCGAAGAAAGTCGTCTCCTCCTCCTTCTGAGACTTTGCAATAAAGCGAAATCCATCCAGGACTGAATCTTTAAATGATGATGGATACTTTCCAGCATCCCTAAAGAGTAAAATTTGCTGTACCAAGCTTTTCCTATAGTGACTTCAAGGAGTGTATAACCCCTAAATCCATAGACTGCAGCTTGCTTGTGCAGTTAATAATAAAATAATAATAATAATAATAATAATAATAATAATAATAATAATGTTATTGATTTAACATCCCGCTAACTACTTTTACGGTTTTCGGAGACACCGAGGTGCCGGAATTTAGTCCCGCAGGAGTTCTTTAACGTGCCAGTAAATCTACGGACACGAGGCTGACGTATTTGAGCACCTTCAAATACCACCGGACTGAGCCAGGATCGAACCTGCCATGTTGGGGTCAGAAGGCCAGCGTCTTAACCGCCTGAGCCACTCAGCCCGGCGCTTGTGCAGCTACCAAGCAGAAATTCTAACTGTATGTTCCTCAAACGAACTTCCATGTGATGTGCAGGACAATGATTGATACTGATCTTCCTATTTTGTGCACCCATTTTTGCATCCAGAGCAGTCAATTACTGTTGAAAAAATCTGAGGTCACCCAAGTTTTATGGTTGGTAATAATCGCACAAGCTTGAAGCAATGAGGCTTTTCAAATTTCCCTATCATAAAGGGCTTCTCAGAGCCATCAGCACTGGCTCCTAACATCACTGTGAGCTCCATTTTGTTTCATTTTCCACCACAGAATTTATTCCCTTTGAATGCCAAAGTCTTGCTGGGCAACACCCAGAAGAACAATCCAGTTTCATATACGTTAAAAATGTTCCTGGATTTGTGTTTGTTCATCAGCTCCTGCAATCATCTACTGATGCACAATTTCTTCACTAACTGCATTTGATTCTCTCAGAAATAATTTTATAGTGTGTGAATTGTGTACGACGTTCAGAATTGAGAGACAGTGTTGCACTCATGTGCACAAACTAGGAACTGTGCCTGTGTGTTGTATAAGCAATCATTAGTTAGTTAATAAATCTTACAGCAAATACTACCAGTTGTGTGTTCATTTACCCACCCGCTTCCACGTTACAATACCAACTTCCAGATTTCTGTATGTCAGGAGTACTTTACGTCCTTGACACATATAATGCCCGCACCCCAAATTAAAAAAGAAAAATGCAGGGATCATTTGTGTACATATAGTATTTTTCTTAAAAACACCAGCAACACGGTTCCATGATAAAAGGATAACAATATTTCGATACTGAGGAACTTTGAGGTTGCCCAACATGAACCCATGTATATGACACCACAAAACATCACTGAAAACTCCATGTTGCTACGCTCACTGCACACTGTGTCCGAGAACAGTATTTTTGGATTCTTACAAAGCATACTGATGCACAAAGCATATCACTTCTACTCTTGTTAAGGACAAAGTACATACCACCTTCATTGGTAAACCACACCCAAAGACCCAAGACCCAAAGCAAATGCTGAACAGTCCATTCTGCTTGATGCCATTCTGATCTGTAATATGCCACATACTATCAAGATGCAAGAACTGTACTTTGGCACAGCCACCAAGTACTTTACGATAGTATTATCATTGACTGTGGTTGCGGTCCAATGCACGCCTCCTCAATCTTACTATATTCATATAATGATTCCATGTCAAAAGCATATCGCTTCTACTCTTCTCTGACTGGCAGTATTCCATGCTGACTTGTTGATAGACCCTCCTAACAAAAATAAACTATGCAGATATGAACAAGATTAGTTAATGGCTTCTTTGCAATAGCCTAATTTACATACCATGTTCGCAATAGGACAGTAATACTTCCCTCCTAATGGCAAGAATTCAGCTGGTGTGCTTCTTATCCTTTGACTTAGTTTTCCTTTCAAATTCAAGCCTGTTTACATTTGCATTCAGTTTAAGGGACCACATGTTAACCCAATCAGACATATATTATGCTAAACACATTATAAATCACTGTACGTTCATACCTCACACGTCTATAAAATTATGGCAAAAATCCAGAAAAATTAAGAAAATTCCTGATAGGCTGAGAAATTTTGAGTGACCTATACATAGCATATTTGGATCATAAGGAAATAATATTGTCTAAATGGAAAGTGTGCATAGAGTAGCATAAAACAGTGAAATGAAATTAATAACACGCATCGAGAGCAAGTCAATAAGTATCTGCAATCAATTTTTATAATTCATTACAAAAACAGTACAGACTTTTCATTGATATAATTTTTCAACATGTCACACTGCTTTTCAATACACATGGTCCACCGTTTCACAAGCTTTCTGACACCCTCTGCAAAAAAGGCTTTAGGTTGCACAGCAAGCCATGTATGCACCGCTTCCTTCACCATGGCTAATGTGCATATGGTTTGCCACGTCATGAACAGTCACTCGTCTGTTATTCAAGATCATAACATGCACTTGTTCAATACTGGCATCAGTTACGGCTGGAGATGGACGCCCAGATCTTTCCTCATCCTTCACGCTCGTGTGACTCCTTTTTAACTGTTCAATCAACTGGTAAACACTTTGCTGTGGCAAACATTGTTCCCGTATTGTGCTAAAAGTCTTCTATGAATTTCTGCTCCTGGTACACCCTCAGACCACAAAAAACCGATTACAGAACACTGTTCTTCCTTGGTGCAAACAGATAGTGGCGCGGCCATCTTTACGTCGCAACAGCGCAAGCTGTATTGATCTGATAACACTGAAACCTCCCACAGACATAGATAATGGTGCCATTTAGCGGCTGGTGAGCACATAATGCCATAGAGCCAACCTAAAGACAATTAGAGCAAAATTGCAGATACTTATTTACTTGCCTATGTATTAAGTCCTATTAAAACAATGTGCGTATTCTGACAGCTCGTTGCGCCGAGCAAAGGAGAGGGAGTGCTGTGTTGCCACATGATAGGCTGAAGTTACTACAACTACAATGAAAGCCTCTCGCTTTGTGCTAGGCACTGTGGAAAATAATATCCAAGTACATTAAAATAACATTAAATATTATTGCTATTATATCAAGGTGACTCAGCAGTAATTTTAACAGCTCAATAATATCATAAGACATACTCATAATTCCCCACCCTCACAGGCTTTTATCAGTCTATCTCCAGATGATTGATTTCATTTTTAGGTATATTTCAGCAGCAGAATGGCACTTTGACTGGTCTGCTGAACATTTCTGGGTTCAAATCCAGATGGGGAGGGGAGAAATATCTAAGAGATTATGTTTGCGAAATTAATAACTGGTTTGATAGAAGGCAGTTTGGGTTTAAGAAAGGTTATTCCACTGAAGCTCAACTTGTAGGATTCCAGCAAGATATAGCAGATATCCTGGATTCAGGAGGTCAATTGGACTGTATCGCAACTGACCTATCTAAGGCATTTGATAGGGTAGACCATGGGAGACTACTGGCAAAAATGAGTGACTGAATGGGTGGTTATGTTTCTAGAAAATAGAACTCAGAGAATTAGAGTAGGTGAAGCTTTATCTATCCCTGTAATAATTAAGAGGGGAATTCCTCAAGGCAGTGTTATTGGACCTTTATGTTTTCTTTTATATATATATATTTATTTGTAAAGAAATGGAATCAGAAAAAAGGTTTTTTGCAGATGATGTTAATTCTGTACAGAGTAATAAATAAGTTACAAGATTGTGAGCAACTGCAAAATGACCTCGATAATGTTGTGAGATGGACAGTAGGCAATGGTATGATGATAAACGGGCTTAAAAATCAGGCTGTGAGTTCGACAAATAGGAAAAGTCCTCTCAGTTTTAATTACTGTGTTGATGGTGTGAAAGTTCCCTTTGGGGATCATTTTAAGTACCTAGGTCTTAATATAAGGGAATACCTTCATTGGGGTAATCACATAAATATAATTGTAAATAAAGGGTACAGATATCTGCACATGGTTATGAGGGTATTTGGGGTTGTAGTAAGGACGTAAAGGAGAGGGCATATAAGTCTCTGGTAAGACCCCAACTAGAGTAGTGTTACAGTGTATGGGACCCTCACCAGGATTACTTGATTCATGAAATGGAATGAATCCAAAGAAAAGCAGCTCGATTTGTTCTGGGTGATTTCTGACAAAAGAGTAGTGTTACAAAAATGCTGCAAAGTTTGGGCTGGGAAGACTTGGGAGAAAGGAGACAAGCTGCTTGACTAAGTGGTATGTTCCGAGCTGTCAGTGGAGAGATGGCATGGAATGACATCAGTAGACGAATAAATTTGGATGGTGTCTTTAAAAGTAGAAAAGATCACAATATGCAGACAATGTTGGAATTCAAGAGGACAAATTTGAGCAAATATTCATTTATAGGAAGGGGAGTTAGGGATTGGAATAACTTACCATGGGAGATGTTCAATAAATTTCCAATTTCTTCGCAATCATTTAAGAAAAGGCTAGGAAAAGAACAGACAGCGAATCTGCACCTGAGCGATTGCCCTAAATGCAGATCAGTAGTGATTGATTGATTGATAGAAGGGAAGTCGCTCGGACCCTGATATAGGCGTCAGCACAATTTACGATGCCAACTATAACTGAAACGTGAATTGTGATACGTAAAAGTCCACCTTTCATTTTGTCGTTTCGTGCGCCTTTAAACTTTGATTAATAGTTACGGGACCTCTTTTTATTGAAATCCGAAGCAAAAACCAAACCTTAGGTATTCTAACCACAGATCGTGATTCTTAATTTCTAAAATCACACAGGCTTTGTCCAAAATTCCAAAAATCAAAGCCTTAATGAGAAGGAAGCAAAGAAGAATCAAATTCAAATCAAATCAAATCAAATCAAATCAAAATCTCTTTATTTGCAAATGAGGTGTCTACCTCAGTGGCAAATGGTACACTAAAATACATTATTGTCAAGCACTAAATATTAAATTAACAAGAGAAGAAAATTTTCCTATAATACAATATTATACAATTTACGCTAACAATTTTTTCTATTAAACACACAGCTCATCCTTAATAAATTTATATTGTTTACAAAATTCTACTTATAATACCTCCTGTACTACTTACAAATAAAGTCAACTGATATACAGCATGTGGAATTACTTCAAATGATACTATACAACTGGTATAAGATTAAACTTTACATTGCATTTATTTACTTTTTTTTTTTTTTTAATCCATTCTGGAACCTACGTAGCATAACGACCTGCTGCGTCTTAACCAGAGCCCCTTTGCCACCACTTTTCAGAGTTCCTGAAGGGCCTTCACAGCTACCGTAGCGGTCCCAAGGCCCTCGAAGTCCCCACTGTACTTCACCCCTACAGGCAGTTCCCTACTTTGGCTGTCCAAAGTCCTTAGACCAGGGGATGGAATTAATTTATTCACACACATTTTTTTTATTTACAATAACCTGCACTGGTCGAATGCCCTCTAACACTTCATTTATTTTCTCTGTTGCTGTTTATTCTCTTCTTGAACATCTGTACAGATTTTGGAAAAGGATCAAACACTACCCCTGGTAAACTGTTCCACTCCTTCACACCCTTCTCAATGAATGAAAATTTACCCCAATCGCTTCTGCTAAAATTCCTTCTAATTTTATATTTGTGGTCTGTCCTGCTGATATAATTATTTTCCAACTGAAGCCTCTCACGGATATCTCCCCATGCTGCTTCTCTTGTATAGGCTCTATATAATCCTCAAGGTCTAGTTTTCTCCCTTCTCTTACTTAAAGTTTCCCACCCAAGTTCCTTTAACATTTCTGCTACACTACTCTTTCTCCTGAAATCCCCTGTTACAAATCTTGCTGCTTTCCTCTGCACACTATCTATTTCTTTTATTAGGTATTCTTGGTGAGGATCCCAAACACTGTTTGCATATTCCAATAATGGACGAACCATACTTAAGTAACTTTTTTCTTTTAATTCTTTCTTGCATCCTTTAAGTAGCCTCATTATGACATGTAACGATCTGTATGCTTTCCCAACAATGTCATCCGCATGACCCTTCCAATGCAAATTACTTTCAAATCTCACACCTAAGTATTTGCACTTGCCATCTTTTGGGATAACTACCTCATCCAAAGTATATTCAAATTCAGTTTTAAAGCTCCTGTTTGTAAAAGCTGTAACAGTTGATTTGCCTCAATTAAACTTCATATTATTTTCTTCAACCCATTGTTGGATACTTTCAAGGTCCCTTTAATTCTGAACAATCCTCAATGTTATTTATTTCCCTATAAACAATTATGTCATCTGCATACAATCTTATTTTTGATGTTATATTGTTCCCTAAATCATTTGCGTATATTAAGAAAAGTAACGGAACGATTACACCAGCCAACATGATTTTGTGGTAAAATAGAAAATATGTAATTCTTATGGAAATTGCTGCTCTGATTCCGAAAATGATGCTATTTTTTTTCCTAACACGTCTATTTCTGACGCAATTAGGTTTTTTAGTATCTGCATGAATTCGTAAGATGTAATGTTGAGAAATGTTCACGCGCAACTATTTTTAGAAAACAATTGTGTGATTTGATTTGTTATTGTTTGCATTTTATTATAGGTTTATTGCTGTCTAAATTTTCATTTTGTAGTTGGGGGTTTTCTGGTAAATTCATAACAAACTCCCCCAGATACGCAATAGACCGCGAGGTATGTAGGATTGAAAATAAGACAGTTGAGAGTTTGTCTTTCATCTCAGATCACTAGAATAAACAGACGTGTTAAAAGCCCCAGCCCTTATGCAATGTTTATGATGGACTGATAAAGCAGTTTCCTTTCAAAGATAACAGCTCGAAAGTATTATACTCAAGAAGATGAACTTGTATTTTGTACGGATGTTTCAAATCTTCTACGCCAATTGGGAGAGAAAGAGTATTATCCTAGTAACTGGCGTGTTTTTATTGACTCTTTCAAAATAAGTTTAGAGGCTGTTTTGCTTCATAATACAAATGTTCTGGCATCCGTCCACTTGCACATTCCACAAAAATGTCTGAAACATACGAGACCTTAAAGTTGGTGCTTGAAAAATTTACATATCATGAGCATGGGTGGCAAATTTGCGGTGATTTGAAGATCATTGGATTGTTGCTGGGACAACAAAAAGGCTATACAAAATTTCCCTGTTTCCTATGCGAATGGGAGAGCAGGGCACGGAATAAACATTGGGATACAGTGAATTGGCCAGAAAAGAGACAACTACAACCAGGATCCAAAAATTTCTTGAATGTAAGTCTTATTGACCGTGAAAAAATTCTACTTCAACCCTTGCAGCACATCAAATTAGGATTGATGAAACTGTATATCTAGGCATTAGATAAAAGTAGCCTATGCTTCCAATATTTATCCACTAAATTTCCGCCATTATCAGATGAAAAAAATCAAAGAAGGCGTATTTGATGGACCACAGATTCGTAAACTGATGAAGGATAAAAATTTCACAGACACGATGACCAAAATTGAGAAAGAGGCATGGAACGCATTCAAAGATGTAGTGACTAAATTCCTTGGCAACATTAAGGACCCTCAATACAAAGAAATTGTAAGGGAAATTTTGGTAAAGTTTAAGGAACTCGGTTGTAATATGAACCTTAAGCTTCATTTCTTAGCTTCGCATCTGGATTATTTCCCTCCAAATTTAGGAACTGTCAGTGAAGAACAAGGTGAAAGGTTTCACCAGGATCTCAAAGATGCAGAACGACGCTATCAGGGACGTTGGGATGTGAATATGATGGCAGATTACTGCTGGTCGATTGCACGAAGACGACCCTTGTAGAGATTATTCAAGAACTTCAAAAACCTGGAAATTCCATGGAAAACGGGAAAAGATGGAGGTGTGAATCTAACCTGCATAGAATGTAAGTAACAAAACTATGTATGATTAACCATGTAATTTTTATTCAAGGTACGGTTATATTAATTTAAAAGCAACTGTACAGCCGAAACTAAATAGGCGTTTTATGCTTCAGTTTCACAAATTTCAATATACATTAAAAATATAATACAAACCATCTACTTGCTTACAAAGCAGCATTTATGTGTATTCAAAGCATGCAAAATATGATTATGTTTTGCAAGCTGAAATTTATATTAATACATCAAATTTAATCAATACTAAATATAAAAATTTTTTACGTACGAACAAAATAATATTTTGTAAAACTGCCACTAAACCAGATGTGATACGCCAAAACTAAATTCTTTCTCGAATTCTGCATTAAGAAATTCATAAAACCCACCTATTTTCGTTTTTACCGCACAAAAAGTTTTTTTTTGCAGGCTAGTGTTATACTACCCTGTGCAATTCCCTTCCAAACTTGCTCTTCCTGCGATACATTATTTCCTACTTTGACTTTCTGAACCCTTGAATTTAGAAATGTTTTTATCCAACGTGTAACCCTTACGTCCAATCCTATTCCCTCTAATTTCTTTAATAATATTCCATGTTCCACTCTATCAAAGGCTTTGGAAAGATCTATGGCTATGCAATCTAACTGACCTCCTGAACCCAATTGATCTGATATGTCCTGCTGGAATGGAATGGAAGGCTATGCAATCTAACTGACCTCCTGAATCCAACTGATCTGATATGTTCTGCTGAAATCCCACCAGTTGTGCCTCACAAGAAAATTTCTTTCTAAATCCATACTGGCTCCTCATGAACCAATTTTTATCATCACATATCCCTCTGATGTACTTTGATATTAAACTCTCCAGTATTTTACAAACTATACTGGTCAGGCTGATTGGTCTGTAGTTCTCTGGTTTCCTTTTATCACCCTTTCCTTTATAAATTGGTATTATTATGGATTCCTTCCATTCCTTTGGTATTACACTATTATTTATGACATAGTCAAAGAGAAATTTTAAATAAGGCACTATGTACCACCCCATTGTCTTTAATACCTCCCCAGTAATTTGATCACTTCCTGCTGCTTTTCCTTGCTGAAGCAATTGGATTTCTCTGAAAATATCTTGATTTGTGAATGAGAAGCTTCTTGTTTCCCTCTGTGTCTCTCCCTCTCTCTATCTTCTGTTTCGGTTTCCAACTCCTGACAATCATCTATGAATCTCTGAATTCCCTACTAAATAGGTTTGCTTTCTCAGTATCTGTTAAATGGTGTTCACCCCCTTCTCTCACCATTGTAGGAATTTGGGTTCCTTTCCCTTTTTGATTCCTGATATATGAATACAACTTATTCCATTTCCCTTTGTGGTCATTACCCTCTTGAAGTATGCCATTCATATAATTCTCTTTTGCTTCCTTTTTCACTCTTCTCAGTTTCCTCATTAGCTGTTTTCTAGTTTCTCTACTCTCCCTACCCTCTTTGATTTATTGTTTACTATTCTACATTTTATTTTTAATTTTCTTATTTCCCTTGTATAATAAACAGGGTCTGAGGTCATTTTACCCTTCTTAACAGGTACAAATCTCTTCTCTCCTTTCCAAATGATTCCTTTAAATTTAGCCCAAAGTGTATCCACATTACTCCCTTCACTTATCCAACAACTGAATTGTGATTTAAGGTAAGTCCCAAATCCATCAACTTTAGTTTTTCTGTACAATTTCTTGTCTTGTGTAACCCTCTTATTAAACCTTTTTGGTACGAGTCCTACATCCATTATTACAGCCTTATGGTCTCCTATTCCTTCAATTACCTCAGTTTTATCAACAATTTCCCATGGTTTAACTAAGAATACATCTAGTACGTTATTGAGACGAGTCAGTTCTTGTACTACTTGTGTAAATCCCCCCTCCCAAATTAACTTATTTACCAGTTTCTGTTCATGGGCTTCACATGCAGCTCCATTCCATTCAACTTCAGGCAAATTTAGATCTCCCCCAATTATTACCATATCATTATTATTGTTTTTATGAGTATAATGTATTGTTTTCTCAAATATTTCCATGTCTCTTTCCTCTCTTCCAGGCCTGTATGTTCCTAAAATTCCCACCTCCTTCATATTATCACAAACTAATTTTATCCCTAATATTTCATCCCTTTCATCGGTAAATCATTCATGTGAACAATAAGTTTCCTTTACCAGAATAAACAACACCCCTCCCTTTTTATCTCCTTGTCTCTACGACAGACTGAGTACCCTTCTGGAAATACTTCTCTATTACCCACCCCTTCTCTCAACCACGATTCCACTCCTATCACCACATCAGTCTCATAAAATTCCATCAATGTACCGAATTTTAATTGTTTATTTACTACACTTTGACAGTTTACCAAGAGCAATCTCAGACCCCCTTCCTCCCTAAAACTTCACTGTTGCAATTGGGAAACTTGAAATTCCTTACTTTCCTGATTTTCATTTTCTAGTTGACTGAGCCAGCTTGAAGTACAGCTGGTTCTTTCTACTAATTTTCCTGGTCAGTATCATAACTCAAGGGAGTTGCATTTTTTACAGTACATATCTTAAGATTAATAAAATCTAGAACAATATTGGCTATCTTTCATTTACCTGAATTGTTTAGATGGAGGCCATGTTTTGTATAACAGTATCTCTCAAAACTGCTGCATTCAATAACCTGAGTATTCCAAAAATGTTTACAAATTTTAACAATATCTGTATTGACCTTGTCCACTTCAATGTTCACACACGAGAGTCTACTCAAATCATGCCTGTGGGGCACGTTCACTACAAAGACGTTAGTGTGGGTCAGCTTCCCTAGTGTATGTTTAAGTTGTGATCTTACATTCTTGGCATCGTCGTGAGCTACGTCATTCGTCCCACCGATGATAAACACTGCATCGCCGCTCCCGAAGCTCCTAGTTGCTCCTTCTACATTTTCCAGGACACTGCTGATAGAAGCTCCTGGATATATTTCTCCGGTTGCTGCTATATTCTCATCGTTTATCACTCCCGCAATTTTCCTTCCTTGGCTATCACCAAACACAGCTACCTTTGCTGATTTAGGCCTAACTGGGTCTTGAATCTGAAATCTAGGCCTAAATTTTAACCTCGGCACGGCAATGGCAGTGGATCGCGATGATTTGGTTTTATGCGCGCGATCACTTTCTTACAGAATTAAATTATTTAGGGCAGAAAACCTATTTCTGATGTTTATTTCAGGAAAATCAGTTGTAGATTTCTTCTTAGCCGGCCATCCATGAACTACCCGACACCACGTGCTCGAGTTTGTTACTGGTACCGGTATATCACTCAAAGAATGGTCAGTCCCAAATTCTAGCGATCGCAGTCTTTCTTTTAATTCTTGATTTTCAACTTTAAGAGCCTCATTGTCCTTCTGTAGAATGTTTATAATTTCTAATGCTCTTTTGTATTCCTCATCGATTGTTTTCGGTGCTTCATCGTCAACGCCGTTGGCAACTACAACATTCCGAACACACTGCTCACAAATCCAGTCAACATTTTCATTAGTACTTACGTCTCTAGGGCAATTTCCGCACTTATAATGCCACCATCGATCACATGAATCACACAACATTCCATTTTTCACTAATCTTTGACATTTTCCGCACTTTTCGTCACATTTTACGGTTAATTTACTCGGAGGATAAAACACTATGTCGTCATTACCGGGCGCCATTTTGAAGAAGAAAGGAACAAGAAGAAGAAGAAGAAGAATGTATTATTATTTTAGGAAACCAAGAATAATTAACATTATAATTTCAAAGGGTGCTGGTAACACCTATTATACTTCAATTCAACTATTAATTTTTCAAGGCATTTTCCAATTTTGCTGACAATGTTATAACTGGGAAAATTGCATTAGCAATTTTCGAGAAAAATCTGAAATTACATTTTATAAATATTATGTTATGTAAAATTTACACTGCACTACAATACCAGTCTTGATAACAATACACTTATTATTAGCACTTATTAACACGAAACAATAGCACTATAAATATTTAGCTGATTTCAAAAACACACTATACAAATAATGAAATCAATTAAAGCAAACACTGTTATATACCCCGGCCACATTGGCTACAGTATACGAATTGGCAACGTGGAACTTGGACCGGCCTCCTCACGGAGCTGTAAGACATAGAGGGTAGGAAAAAGTAGGGAGCGAACATGTAAGATCACTAGTAAATATAAAACAAGTTAGCAAGTGATAAGCATGAAGAACTGGGATCCTTTCTGAGCAAGAACATGCATAACACAAATCAGTCCCTTTCAGTGAAATGCATAAAAAACTAATAAACTTACCTGCAGACACTGAGAAGTTACTGTACAACAGTCTTCAATAATGTGACTCTGGGAAGGAGATGAAGCAAAATTGTTACTACCGGATAGGGATTGTTCACTGAAAATTGTAGAAACTCTTGGAATTGTGCTCTTTGACATATCACAGCCAAACCCCTATGTAAGACCTTAATAAATTTGCCTTGCTTTCGGTCCTATGGATAGGACATTGGGATCAAATAGGAGTGAAACTTACAAAGGCGGTGCAAAATGATCACACATGTATATTAATGGAAGACAAATTTTCTAGACAAGTATCTGATGTACGTCGACAGGACGATTTTACATGGAAGATAAGGAAGAACTACTATAGCAGATCGCAGAATTTTATTTAAAATGAGAAATAATAACAATGTTTTACTTTAACATTTTATTTCACTTGGAATGATTGAGTATTTTCAATTCTTTTAAATAAATTAACTACTTTCTTCACATATATAAAACAGAGTTTCAGCAAATATATAATGTACACTAAAAGTTATCTTAATTTAAAAAATGGAATGCTTAGTAATGGTTTGATTGGTGAATTTTCATAGGTATGTCAACAATGAAATGGGCACCAATAACCAATATATCTTCACAACATTAAAAAAGATAAAAGACATAATAAAATCAGCCTTGATTGCACATAAATAGCCTGTATACTGTATACTGAAATTCATAATCTCTCCAATTCAGGAGCATACTGCTCATAGTGGAAGCCTGTGTAAACAGCGAAGTTAATGTGTATCTGGAACAGAAAAAAAAATCAACATTTGAGAATTACATGCTATTGTTTGATGAATTCAACAGTGCCACTAACTGTACAGCTAGGACCATGACTATGCACTAGGAATTATAAGGACTGGGCTTCAAGCTTCAGGCACCACATATTATATGGGTGAACGCTAAGTGCATCATATGGGGGGTGTAAAGAGCACTGTTAATGTTCTGTGGATGATTGAAGACACATGATTTGGAGTGATGGGATCATGATAAACCATGTGACAGCCAAATGGGTGAGTTCAGGTGTGGCAAACAGTATGAGGGTTGGGACAAAATTCATTGCAACCACTTTCTTTCTTGCAGATACCAGCCCAGTTGGAAAATGCGACATATACAAATGAAAGGACGAGGTGGGAACTACATGTGTGGACACTGAAGAACACACGACCATTGGCGTCACATATTTATTACGGTAGTGTACAGGACAATATTGCAAAATAATTACAGCCAAGCACACCTCCTACATTACAGCACAGCACAGCACAGCACATATACAGCTGCCATGACAAAACTGGGTCTAAAGGCCTTTAAAGTTGTCCCCTGCAACATTCATCACACGCTGCCAACGATGTGGGAGGCACGGAATACCATCTGTGTCACCAATTGCCATACCATGTGTGAATCAGGTCATCTGTTGTCACACGGCATTGGTAATATCACCTCGCGTCGCAAACCGCCTACCATATAGTGATTCCTTTACCTTTCATATGAGATAAAAGTCACAGGGCGAAAGGCCAGGAGAGTACAGCGAGTGCTCCAATTCTTCCCATCCCCAGCGTCGTAGTTGCTGCTGTACACACTCTGCTTTATGTGGTTTTGCATTGTCATGCAGTATGATTGCACTGTCCACAAGGTCCAGTCATTTCTCCCGAATGCCACATTTTACCTGTTGCACCAGGAAGACTCTGTAGTACTCTGTGCTCACTGTTCTGCCATATGTAACGAAGTGGCACACAATGATACCCCTGATGTCATATGCGACGATCACCATCAATTTCACGGCGGAAAGATTCCGATGAAACTTCTGCCGCCTTGGGGATACGGCATGTTGCCATTCCGTGGACTATAGTTTTAGTTCCAGTTCTTATGCCCTTCATATGATGGCGATTATTTGTGAGAGGAAGTGGTCACCGCCCTGTTGCAGTTTGCTAGGTGAC
The DNA here is from genome assembly GCF_040414725.1 of Anabrus simplex. Lineage (NCBI taxonomy): Eukaryota > Metazoa > Arthropoda > Insecta > Orthoptera > Tettigoniidae > Anabrus > Anabrus simplex. Next base: position 628,500,241 of record NC_090266.1, on the reverse strand, counting down.
CAAACATGTTGCATATCATATCTACTGTTCAACTTCTGTCAGTGCATGCGGTACCCATCGTGATACTATTCTGCGCAGTTGCAGCTCTGCCTACAATATCCTGTGGATGGTGCATTTCTTGATGCCACTTGCCCTCTCTAACTCCAGTAGTGTCTATCGTCTGTCTTCCTCCAGGAGCTGCTCGATGACGGCATGTGCCATGTCGGTCCACACACTGACAGATTGTGCTGAGCATTGTTGATCATCGGTTGTCACACGTCCTTGCTGAGACTTTCCACTATGCTACTGTACAGTATGGGAGGGCATTACTCCCAAGGGCTTCCGCCAATTCATTGTGACATTCTCTCTCATTACTCGCACGGAAAATGGCTATTTTTATGTATGCGCGCTGCTCAACATGGGTTACTTTCATCTCGCACGATACTGATTTCACAGTGTTCTCCGTGCTACTACCAGCAATCACAGAGTCATCTCATGTTGTGAATATACACTATGCCTGCATAGCTTCTATGCGACAAATAACAGTTTGCGATCCGCTCACATAAAGAAAAAAAAAAGAGTTGCAATGACTTTTGCCCCAACCTTCATACAAGCCAGCCTTACAGTGCCCAAAGTGAAATTTGGCAGAGGTGGGGTGACAATGTGGGAGTGTTTGCCATCGAAGGGACTTGATTCTCTTGTAATAGTACAGAATAAATTTAAGGTAGACGGATATCAGGTCATTTTGTCCAGCTGTGTCTTGTCTATGTTAGGAGACCAGTTTGGTGGTGAACACTGTGAACACTGTGTGATTCAGCATGACAATTCTCCCTGCCATAAAGTAGGGTCTCTTTGCGTGTGGGTTGTGGACAATAAGGTTATGGAAGTGGACAGATCATCCCCGAGCCCCGACCTCAATACTATCGAACACCTCTGGGATGAATTAGAATGGCAACATTCCTGTGGATCCCAAAGAGCTTCATTATGCTGTCTGCTCCCGCCACCTCAAGACCGTCCAGTACCTGGAAAAATGTCTCTCCCATGGAATTTAAGCTTCTTGCAGTACAACTTCAAATATGGTGTTTTCAAATTTTTAAACATTATTTGCAGTTTGAAGGTTTTGTAGGCTATAATTTTAAGGAATAATGCTTAAAGTTTAAATTTAATATATGATATGCACACCATCTGATCCAATATTAATACTGAGAAGAAAACTTTATTCAGTTAGAAATGTTTTTGAATTTCATTATAGGTTAACTTATTGGCATAATAGTAATGTTGTGTGGCTACTTCTACTTTACAATGGAAAAAATTACATGTATCCACCTATTCAATACATAATATAATTCCATCATTGGATGGAGTAATAAAATTCAAACAAGTTTTGACTTGTTTGAGCCATGTTCAGTGAAATAAAGGGGGGGGGGGGGAGGGTTTACAGTAATTTACATAATACAAGCTAAAAATGTGCTAAAACATAATGAAAAATCAAATGAAAAACAAAAGAGATATGACGGAATTAAAAGCAATACAATATTTCTATCATTAGATGGAGCAATAAATAACTCATTGAGACAAATATTCAGTGAAAAAGGAGGTTAATATAAAACATAATTGAGTTTAAAAAGTGTGTTAAACCTAAGAAGAAAATAAATAAAAACAAATGATACAGACGGAAACAAACAACAAGTGCTTATAGTGAGGTTGCGGACTTCTTAGTCAAAAAATTTTTGCAGTTTGATAACAATTCAAAGGGATGAAATCACTGAGTTTCTGTCTGTATCCTTTGTTTTCATTTATTTTCTTCATAGGTTTTTATAATGTTATTTTCTTTACGTCCCACTATCTACTTTTACGGTCTTCGGAGACGCCGAGGTGCCGGAATTTAGTCCCGCAGGAGTTCTTTTACGTGCCAGTAAATCTACCGACATGAGGCTGTCGTATTTGAGCACCTTCAAATACCACCGGACTGAGCCAGGATCGAACCTGCCAAGTTGGGGTTAGAAGGCCAGCGCCTTAACCGTCTGAGCCACTCAGCCCGGCCTTCATAGGTTTAACACACTTTTTAGATTCAGTTCTGTTTCTTCACTGAATCTGTCTTAACGAGTTATGATGTTGATGATGATGCTGTTGTTTTAAGGGGGCCTAACATCGAAAGTCATCGGCCCCTCAAAGAGTTATTTATTACTCCATCTAATGATGGAAATATTGCATATTGTATTGTTTTTTATTTCTGTCATGTCTCTTTTGTTTTTCATTTGTTCCTTCATTATGATTTTAGCTTGTATTATGTAAATTACTGTGAACCCCGCCCCCCCCCCCCCCATTTCACTGAAGATGGCTCAAACGAGTCGGAACATGTTTGAATTTTATTACTCCATCTAACAATGGAATGATGTATTGAATAGGAGGATACATTTAATTTTTTCCTTTGTAAAGTGAAAACCGTCATTATGAAAGGATTCTAATATCTTGTAATGGCTACTTCTAGCCAAGTGCAGCCCTTGTAAGGCAGACTCTCCGATGAGGGTGGGCGGCATCTGCCATGTGTAAGTAACTGTGTGTTATTGTGGTGGAGGATAGTGTTATGTGTGGTGTGTGAGTTGCAGGGATGTTGGGGACAGCACAAACACCCAGCCCCCGGGCCATTGGAATTAACCAATGAAGGTTAATATCCCCGACCCGGCCGGGAATCGAACCCGGGACCCTCTGAACTGAAGGCCAGTATGCTGACCATTCAGCCAACGAGTCGGACAGTTATCGGCATAATTTGTTGGTTTTCAATTTCAATATGCATACTGAATCATTTATCATCATGAAGACTGCATAAAATAGGCGAAAACTTGTGTATATTTTATTTTTGAAAACCTTTCAACTCCCCTCACAGCCCATCATCATCATCATCATCATCATCATCATCATCATCATCATCATTCTTAAGTCATGATTTTTAAAATGATATTATTGCTGAAATACAGTGTTTCAAGGGAAATACAATTATAGAGAATAATTTTGCAAGTATCAAAAAAGAAATTAAGGTAAACGTAGAAACAAATATCTAACATATATTAGTACAGTGCCCTCCAACCAGCAGTTCTCGGGCTGATATTTTGTGGCCTGCAATTCATCAGAAAAGTCTGAAGTTCGTGTGCAAGTTCTTTATGCATGATTGGTACTGATATTATATTGTACATGTCAAGGATTTTAAACAGTATGTTCAATATTTTGATGAAACAATGAAATAGATGCAATGACTTGTGATTATTAAATAAGACTGCTTGCGTTGGAACGTGCACGCATGTTTCTTTGTCAGTTGCAGGTGCACTGCAGTTGGTTACTGTTAGCTGAGGTGTCTATTAACAACTTCATTTTTAATGTTATATTGGTGAAGTTTAGCAAGATAAGTAGCTCTTCAAGAAATCAATCATACCAATTACTTGATCTGTGTGACCTGCAAACAGATCCTTTTCTCAATAACAGGGAGGAGGAAGATGATGTAATGTGTCAGCCCTGTAGTAGCCTCTTTCGGTACTTCCTGGTAGGGGCTAACGAGTCTCACGATCAGGGAGCACCCAGCTGTGTACTGTTCTCTTCGGCTGGTTCCCCTGTGTTTCCAGAACATGCAACAAAGAATGTTCCGTCTCTAGGCACATCGCGAATATTCTGGTAAACATTACTCAAGCTATATAAACGAGGCTAGCCGCGGACAGTCAGTCAGTCAGTCAGTCAGTCAGTCAGTGTGAGACTCAGAGCTGGAGTCAGTGTCAGACTCGATGTGTTGGGGTTTGGTGGCTGGGCTAAGGATGACAACAGTGTGGGCTGTCGCTAGTGTCTCACTGGAATCTGAATGAGGGGTGGTTGTTATGTCGGAGTGTAGAGCGAGTAGCTGGACGTAAGATGGCATACGAAATGAAAGACTGTGTACTGCCTTAGTGGTGTGTGTGTGTGCGTGTGTGTGCGTGTGTGTGCGTGTGTGCGCGCGCACGCTTCTGTGGACAAAAGACCATTGTTGAGTCTGTGACTGGTGCAGCTATAGCGAGTGCAATTGGAACAGTGTTAACACTAGAACAGCCGAACTTTCCTCATACCTATAAAGGCCGCAGGCGGTCACTTTGACCGCTGCCGCTTACTCATATATATCTAGCATCCATGATCTGGGAAACATGCGAATGTTCAATAATTTATTTTAAAACAACATAGTTAACCATTGGGATGTATTGTATACAGATCAATCCATTGTTAAATAACAATAATTGTTCATATTCTCTCACATCTAATAGGTAACAATGAAAAAATCCTTCAATTGCCACAAAATCACAACATTTTTCCACATCAGACCATTCAGGAACAGTTTTTAGTGATGCCCATTGGAAATTGTTCAGGTCTTTAAAATTACCAGACAATTGGTCTATAGAGGTCTCATAAAAAGTTCCTGCCACTTCTTCAACATTCTTCCTACTTGCTAATCTTTATCTTCAAGCGCACCAACAAGAACTCTTACCTTATGTGGTAAAGACTTATGAGACAACTTATCTGAAAGATTGTCTTTTAGCTCACTGATGGCTTCCATAATCTCTGTTGCAGAAATTAGCTCACCTTCAATTTTCAGTACTACTTTGTGGAAAGAACTGGCTTGTGTGAAGACAAAATTTAACCACACCTCTGAAATAGGATCTTCAAAGAAACGCCTGAAGGAAACCGGATATTTTTTTTGACTTAAGAAGTATGATTTCAGTTCTTGGTAAAGGTCAAGCATTCTCTTCACTGCCAGCATGAGTGCTAACCACCTTGTTTTGCTATACCCAAGGACTTGTTTATACTCAATTTCCACAAAATCACAGAACTCTTTCAACTGTTCAACTCTGACTGTGTATATACAAAATTGAGAGTACACCTTAACAATTATGTTCTCTACATCAAAAGGTAAACAATCACAAGAAGACTGTATTGCATTATGTATAATATGAGCACCACATCCTATACCAATTAAGTCCCTACCCAAAAATCTGTTCAGTTTCCTGAAAGTGTTGTTAAGCCCTTTCCTTGCTGACCCTCCAAAATTACCGTTTGTATTATCACCACAAAACCCGATGATTTTACTTGGAATATCATTTTTTACTAGCACTTCTTCCGAGTATTTCACAACAATGTCTGATGTTTCACCGGGTTGAGACTGAAGGTCCAGCAGTTTCATTTGAACACCGCCAGAGGGGTCATAAAACCGAACAACAATCGGGAACACTTTAACATTCCCGTGGTTCGAGGAATCCATTAGCAGTGTAAAAAAATGTGCCTGTCCAAGTTGTTGCTTGACTTGTTGCTCAGATAAGGGGGCAAAAACTTTAGTAATTACAAATTCACATTTTGTCCGTGCACATCTAAATTTGGGCTTGAAACATGTTTGGAGAAGTTTTGAAGTGCAATCACATGAGCGAAAGCTTTGATTTTCTTTAGCTGTATAGTAAGCCCAGGCTCCTTCAGCAACTGCGATTTCCAAGTCCTTGGACGTAAGTGTTGCACTCTTCAAAAAACTTGTCAATGTTTTGCTTGAACTTGCAGTACTTTCAGCAGATTTATGTTTGGTCGATTGCAAATGTCTGGTTATATCATGTCCACCGGCATGTGCAACGCTAAATGCCGCCCCACAGGACTGACATCGAACATCACTGTCGGATATTGTTCTCTTAATAAATGGGAATTTATTTTGCAAATCTGTATTAAATATGCATTTGGTGCAATCGCAGAAAGGAAACCAAACGTTCCAAACCACACCACATCAAGCCAGGAAGCAGGAACTATTGTGAAGTCTGAACGAGAAACGGAAGTTTGGAAGTTTCGAATATCGATATCGTGAATAATGAACCGATATAGATAAACAACTTTTTACCAGTTTCTACTGAAATAAGAAGTTTAAAATTGTCAACCTGCAAAGTGGGACATTTAAGCGTCCCCAGAGTTTTCGAGGGGACAGTGGGACAGAATGCCTAAAAGCGGAACTGTCCCGCCGAATTCGGGACGTCCGGTCAGTTTATATATAACCACATTGATGGCAACAGACATACTGTATGCCAGCTAGTATTCCTGTTCCATCAGTCTCTTGGTGAAGACAGCCATTCAGAAAGCAGATGAAAGTGTTCCAAAAATACAATTAACTGTTAAGGCAGTAGAAAAGTCATTATAATTTTTTATGATTGTTATCACTATGTAATAGACATCAACTTTGAAAAAAAAAGAAAGGAAATTCAGTACCCATCAGAAGTTAATCCCTGAAAGATGATTCAGAAGTAAAGGGAAATCTGCTGCAAGAATGCAAAATCGAATATGCTAAATAACACACCCATCAATTGAGATTTACAAACTCTGATATATGAATGTGTGACAGATTTGTAAAGTTCCTTTCAATCCAAACATTACACACTTTCTTTTGTCCAAGATGTTTAGATAATGAATTCACACTTAAATAACTTTTGTAATTAATGTATTCTTAAACAAGGTGATTAACCAGAATAATTCAAAGTAACAAAGTAAAAGGAAGATACTTCCCACTCAAATTCAAGAAAATGATACCTATTAAACATATGAAGGCAGAAAGGTAATACTCACGGCACTTTCATCAAGCATGTTCTCCAAAATATGCACTATCTCTTGAAAGGAAGGCCGTTCATCCAGATCTACCTGCCAGCATTGTATCATAAGCTGATATAAGTCATCTCCAACCAGTTGAATCTGAGGTAACCGTAAGCCCTGCGTAACTCTAGTAGGTAAGTCACTACTGTTCACATCTACGTAAGGCGTTCCACCTACAAGAGAAAAATGCGGAACATATCTGATTTACAAACTTCCAATTCCAACTAATGGAATGAAATCTTATTTTGAAATGGAAAATACATATATCACATTCACTAAGATTTTCATCCTATGTTTACAACCTATTATTACACCCAGAATACTGCATAAGTTTTATCTATTTACAATCAGTTGTATTTACCTAAGTAATAAATTTCAAACAGAAGAAGGATGTATTCAAATGTAGTAAATATTAACAAACAACCATACATGCATACATAGATACATTACAGACTGTTATGCCTTTCAGCGTTCAGTCTGCAAGCCTCTGTAAATTTACTAACCACCGCCATAATCTTCTATTTGTAATAACTTCTGTGGCCTTGTCTAGTTCTATACCTCCTTTCTTTAAATCATTAAAACTGAGTCTAATCATCACCATCTTGGTCTCCCTCTACTTCTTTTACCCTCCATAACAGAGTCCATTATTCTTCCACGTAAATAATCCTCCTCCATTCGCCTCACATGACCCTACCACCAAAGCCAGTTCATGCGTACAGCTTCATACAGCTCCATCTATCGAGTTCATTACTGACTTAGCCTTTACCTCCCCATTCCGAGTATCCTCCTGCTATTGTTCCCGAGTTGTAAAAGCAAACATTCTTGCTATTTTTATACCTGTTTCTACTAACTTATGAATAACATATCCCGAGTTCATCCAACTTTCACTCCCGCAAAGTAAAGTTGGTTTGATAACAAACCAGTGTGAAGATAGTTATGAGCGAGAGTTGACTTCCTTCTTACCTATCAGTTTTGCTGCACTTTTATGCAATTTCACTTACTATACTACCATCCTGGGTAACACACATTCTAAATAATTGAAATTATCTACCTCTTCCTGCCTTGTATTCCCAACTTCACATTCAGTTCTCTTAGATTTCTTGCTGACTGACATGTTTATTTTTGGCGAGGCTAATATTCCTAACATACTCACTCACTGCACCTATTTTTCATGTTCCTAGATAAGCTCACCAGACAAACAATTAGTCACCTCTGCAAAAATCATTACAAGCATAATTTGATACTGCGTAACTCCACCTCTAGACTTAATAACTGCCGGGATTTGGTTAGGAAGTGAGTCCACACAACCAAATTGTGGGGATGCAGATGTCAGCGTTTTATCTGCTGTTCCTACATGTCCCACAGATATTCAATATTTTTTTTTTTTTTTTTTGCTATCTGCTTTACATCGCACCAACACAGATAGGTCTTATGGCGACGATGGGACAGGAAAGACCTAGGAATTGGAAGGAAGTGGCCGTGGCCTTAATTAAGGTACAGCCCCAGCATTTGCCTGGTGTGAAAATGGGAAACCACGGAAAACCATCTTCAGAGCTGCCGACAGTGGGGTTTGAACCCACTATCGCCTGATTGCTGGATACTGGCCGCACTTAAGCGACTGCAGCTATCGAGCTCGGTCCACAGATATTCAATGGGCTTCAAGTCAGGTGATTCTGCAGGCCAATCGAGATGTACAAGGGTGGGGGACTGTTCATAAAACCAGTCACATATGGGTCCAGCCCAATGAACTTCGCTGCTGATATCTTGGAAAAATCAGGATATCAACAGCATACTCATCATGCAGATGTTGACTGAAAGGCAATACCTGATCATCCAGAATGTTTAAATAAACATGCTGGTTCATGTTAGTAGTCACCTCAGTGAGTGGGCCTAATCCATGACATGAAAAACACCCCCAAAACATCACAGACCAACCTCCAGCTTAAATCTGACCTTGCACACATCCAGGATAAAATGCTTCATTTGTCCTTTGGTGCATTCAATGATGTGCGTCATTAAAATACAGGCAAAAACATGGTTCGTCAGACCATGTTCTGCCAGTCAGCTACTGTCCACGTTCAATGAAGACGCACAGCTTTATGTGCCTGTGTGAGCAAAGGCCTCTTGCGAGGTGACTGACACTAAATGTTCATTGCATGCAGTTCCCATCACAATGTTCTCTCGCTAACAGTTTGGGATGGACCTTCGTTCACTGACTGCAGCAATTCCTGTAGGGTTTGGAAGCAATTTTGATTCACAAGCTGTGAAACGCATCTCCAGTCCCTCTCAGTCTGGACTTTTTTCAAACCACAATCCTGAAGTTGTGTTTCGTGGCCACATGTAGTGCAACACTGCTTGTAGACACGCTGAACAGTCCGGTGCGAAACACCGACATATCCGGCAAACTCACGCACCATATGGCCATGGGCACATCCAAACAAGATTGCCCCTTTCTGCCACTATATCACATCCTTACATCTACCCATGTTGATGTACACTGTCCTCTTTAAACATCATGTCTCACCGATTGCTACTGTCTTATACTTACGTAGAGGCAGTGCGCATGCAGTTGAGCAAGGGAATCATTCGCTGCACCATCTGTACAGGCTTAATGATCCATCTGTGCGTGCGCACTAGGGTGACTAATGTTTTGTTCAGTGAGCTTATTAGACTGCAGGCTTTCAGCACAATCTACCATTAAGACCAAGTTGTCGGCATGGGCCAAACTGTTTAATACATTTTCACCTAACTGAATCCTTTCTTGCTACTTCATACCTTTCAGTAGATGAACTATGTAAACTATGAACAATAAAGGTGAAAGATTATAGCCTTGTCTAACCCTGGTAAGTACCTTGAACCAAAAACTCATTCTACCACCAATTCTTACTGCAGCCAAATTGTCAACATAAATGCCTTTGATTGATTTTAATAATATACCCTTAATCCCGCAGTCACCCAGTACAGCGACCAACTTTTCCTTTGGTACTTTGTCACGTACCTTGTCTAGATCTATGAAACGTAAATGTAACAGTCTACTCTTCTCGTAACATTTTGTTTTTCTTACTTGTTTAACGTCACACTAACACATCAAAAGTTATCGGTGATGGAAGGAAGGGAAAGGACTAGGATTGGGAAGGTAGCAGCCATGGCATTTGCCTTGTGTGAAGATGGGAAACCATGGAAAACAATCTTCAAGGCTGTTGACAGTGGCATTCGAACCCACTATCTCATAGTATTTTTCAACTACCTGGCGCATACTGAAAATCTGATCCTGACAGCACCTCTGTTGGTCTGAAATCCCAATTTACTCTCAACCACTGATTGCACCCGCCCTTACAAGATACCAGTGAACACCAATCCTGATAATTATACTGATCAATGAAATACCTTGATAGTTGTTGCAATCTTTCTTGTTTCCTTGCTTATAAACTGGAGCAATTACTGCTTTCGTCCAACCGGAAGGTACTTTACTAACATTCCATGCTAATCTTATTACTCTGCGAAGCCATTTATCCCTGCCTTCCTACTATATTTCACCATTTTAAGTCTAATTTCATGCATTCCTGCTGATATATGACAATGGAGTTTACTAACCATCCTTTCCACTTCCTCAAGCTTAATTTCCTGAACATCAATGTCCTCCTCCCCATGACCTCGGTTGTACGTAACGTAACCAAGAAGATTGCCTTTTACATGGAGAAGATTTTCAAAATATTCCTTCCACCTGTCCAGTGATTCCCTGGAATCTATTATGACTTCACCTGATTTACCCAAAACACTATTCACTTCCCTTTCCTCTCCCTTTCTAAGAGTCGAGGTTTCCCTGTTGCTTGACCTAGCCTTTATTACCAAAATCTTCCCACGACTTCTTCTCAGATTCAACAATTATTTCTTTCTTTCATCTATTGTATGCACAATTGTCTGTCTGCATCAGTCCTTGTTTGGAGCCATTTCTGACACGCCTTCTTTTTTTATGTTTACAAGCTGTTCTCACTTCATCATTCCACCAAGATGTTCGCTTTTACCCATCAATACACATGGTTGTTCTTAGGCATTTCCTTGCTGTTTCTATTACAGCATCACTGTATGCCACCCATTCTCTTTCTATATCTTGAACCTGCTTACTGTTCACCATTTGAAACTATTCACTAATTGTATACACGTACGTCTGTCTACCTCCTCTGTGAACCATGTGACCTTGCCACGGTGGGGAGGCTTGCATGTCCCGTTGATGCAGATAGGCGAGCCGCAGGTGCAACCATATCGGATGGGTATCTGTTGAGAGACCAGACTAACGAATGGTTCATCGAAAGGGGGGTAGCAGCCTTTCGGTAGTTGCAAGGGCGGCAGTCTAGGTGATTGACTGATACGGCCTTGTAATAATACTCAACATGGCTTAGCTGTGTTGATACTGCTACACGGCTGAAAGCAACGGGAAACTACAGCCGTAACTACCTCCCGAGGACATGCAGCTCTCTCTGTATGAATGATGTACTGATGGTGGCTTCTTCCCGGGTAAAATTGTGATAGTACATATATCACACCCCCGAATTATATGTAGAAGTTAGAGATATTATTGTCAGTATTCGATTTATTATTATTATTATTATTATTATTATTATTATTATTATTATTATTAGTATTTCATTTATATATTTTGGCATTTATATTGGTAAGCTGGAAGATATCCACATATGTAGGTATGAGTAATTTGTTTTGCACGAGTGGGAAAACATTGCTTTAATAACTCTGGTAATTTGAATGAGTCATATGGCTGCCCCAGTGTTTGTTGTGATGTACTTGTGTCGGGAAATTCATGAGTCATGTATATATCCCAGCCTGATGAGATGAGCTTGTTGTTGTATTAGGAAAGTTTGGTGATTCATGGAATATACCCCAGAGTTTGTTATTGTCTTGGGAGGAAGAAGTAGTTCAGGGCTTGGTCTTGACAAGAGGTTCACTCATGATTGGTGGGCAAGCACCAATCCAGACATATCATCTGAGAGGAGGGGGATGTTGATGTCTATAAAGGTTGATCATACGGCGGCAACCTGGGACATTGTATGGAACATTGTAAGGGTGATTGTAGAGGTGATTGTAAAGGAACGAGAAGGAAGATAACTACAACTACAACTGAGGCACTGTACGGGAAGGAAGTGGTGCTGATACACGGTACTGGAGTGACACGGCTGCAATGGACTGGACTTCAAACGTTCGTGGAGCGTAGTCTTGTTATGTTTGTGGAAAGTGGCTGATTGTGGAGAGTGCTTGCGCATTAAGTATTGTAGCACTTGTGGCGGCCTAGCATTATATGTTGGTGAAAGCTATCTCAGACTTTCCATAAATTTATATGTTGAGGATCGACAGACGTGTGTATATATCTTTACAACAAGTGTTAAAATATGTGAACACAGTAGTACAAGGTACAGTATCTGTGTGATGTGATAACTGCCGATTATGAGAATCGGTAAGTCGAATTGATATAGAGACAGTGAAGGGTATTTATCTTCATACATGTACATTGTTCATCGGACTATTTACAAATGGTAACTTAGTTCTCGCTTTCGTTTTCCCACTGTTTTCATTATTATTATTGTTGTTGTTGTAAATATGGAGTCTTCCAGCAATATTTTATGTGTGTATTATATGTATAATGTTGTATGTTTATGAGGTGCTCATGCACGGAATTTGTTAAGAATATAGGTAGCTATTTTAGAATCAGTGTTATTGATGAACCTAGGTGCAGTTCCTACCTAATTAGTCGTTTTCAGGAGGTTAGGTAAGGCCTGCAGCAGATGTACCAGTACGCAGCATTATGTACACGCCCTGGGATATACAGTTTATCATGCTCTTATCTAAATTCGAGGGATCCATTCTGGTGAACTCTGGCGCCCATACTACGGACATTTCGGATAATTATGCTTATTAATTTTATTAAGTTTTTGAGTAATTTTATTTATATATTTTTATTCATGATTTTAATTATTATCATCAAAAAAAAGTTACAAAATATTCCGGAGGTAAACTAGTCCCCCATTCGGATCTCCGGGTGGGGACTACACGAGAGGGGGGGATCATCAGGAAGATGGATACTGACATTCTGCGAGTCGGAGCGTGGAATGTTAGAAGCTTGAATCGTTGTGGTAGGTTAGAGAATCTGAAAAGGGAGATGGATAGGCTAAAGTTAGATGTAGTTGGTATAAGTGAAGTACGTTGGCAGGAAGAACAAGATTTTTGGTCAGGGAACTACCGAATTATCAACACAAAATCAAACAGGGGAAATGCAGGAGTTGGTTTAATAATGAATAAGAAAATAGGGCAGCGGGTAAGCTACTACGACCAGCCTAGTGAAAGAATTATTGTCGTCAAGATAGACACCAAACCAATGCCAACCACAATAGTGCAGGTCTATATGCCTACTAGTTCAGCGGATGATGAAGAAATCGAAAGAATATATGAGGAGACAGAAGATTTAATACAATATGTAAAAGGTGACGAGAATCTAATTGTGATGGGAGACTGGAATGCAGTGGTAGGCCAAGGCAGAGAAGGTAGTACAGTAGGAGAATTTGGATTGGGACAACGGAACGAAAGAGGAAGTCGGCTGGTTGAATTCTGCACTGATCATAATTTAGTCCTTGCCAATACTTGGTTCAAACACCACAAACGACGGCTGTATACGTGGACGAGACCTGGAGACACTGGAAGGTATCAAATAGACTTCATTATGATTAGGCAGAGATTCAGAAACCAGGTGTTGGATTGCAAAACTTTCCCACGAACAGATGTGGACTCTGACCACAACTTGTTGGTGATGAAATGCCATCTGAAGTTAAAGAAATTGAAGAAAGGAAAGAATGCAAAAAGATGGGATCTAGACAAGTTGAAAGAAAAGAGTGTGAGGGATTGTTTCAAGGAACATGTTGCACAAGGACTAAATGAAAAGGCTGCAGGAAACACTATAGAAGAAGAGTGGAGAGTCATGAAAAATGAAGTCAGTAGGGATGCTGAAGAAATGTTAGGAAGGAAGAAAAGATCAACTAAGAATCAGTGGATAACTCAGGAAATACTAGACCTGATTGATGAACAACGAAAATACAAGAATGCTAGAAATGAAGAGGGTAGAAAAGAATACAGGCGATTAAAGAATCAAGTGGATAGAAAGTGCAAGATAGCTAAGGAAGAATGGCTGAAGGAGAAGTGCAAGGATGTCGAAGGCTGTATGGTCCTGGGAAAGGTAGATGTTGCATACAGGAAAATCAAGGAAACCTTTGGAGAAAGGAAATCTAGGTGTATGAATATTAAGAGCTCAGATGGAAAGCCACTTCTAGGGAAAGAAGACAAAGTAGAAAGATGGCAGGAACATATCCAACAGTTGTATCAAGGTAAAGAAAGATCTAGATAATTTGGTTCTGGAACATGAAGAGGCTGTTGATGCTGATGAAATGGGAGACCCAATTTTGAGGTCAGAGTTTGACGGAGCTGTGAGTGACCTAAATAGGAACAAGGCACCTGGAATTGATGACATTCCCTCTGAATTACTGACTGCCTTAGGAGAAACCAGCACGGCAAGGTTATTTCATTTAGTGTGCAAGATGTATGAGACAGGAGAAGTCCCATCCGATTTTCGGCAGAATGTTGTTATACCTATTCCCAAGAAAGCTGGTGCTGACAGGTGTGAAAACTAAAGGAACCATTAGTTTAGTAACTCATGCATGCAAAATTTTAACACGTATTATTTACAGAAGAATGGAAAAACAAGTTGAAGCTGAGTTGGGAGAAGATGAATTTGGCTTCAGAAGAAATGTAGGAACACGTGAAGCAATCCTGACTTTACGTCTGATCTTAGAGGATCGAATCAAGAAGGACAAGCCCACGTACATGGCATTTGTAGATCTAGAAAAGGCATTCGATAATGTTGATTGGACCAAGCTATTTATGATTCTGAAGATGATAGGGATCAGATACCGAGAACGAAGAATCATCTACAATCTGTATAAAAATCAGTCTGCAGTGATAAGAATCGAGGGCTTTGAAAAAGAAGCAGCAATCCAGAAAGGAGTGAGGCAAGGCTGCAGTTTGTCCCCTCTCCTTTTCAATGTTTACATAGAACAGGCAGTAAAGGAAATCAAAGAGAAATTTGGAATCACAGTCCAAGGAGAGGAAATCAAAACCTTGAGATTTGCCGATGATATTGTTATTTTATCTGAGACTGCAGAAGATCTCGAGAAGTTGCTGAATGGTATGGATTAAGTCTTGGGTACGGAGTACAAGATGAAAATAAATAAGTCTAAAACAAAACTAATGGAGTGTAGTCGAACGAAGGCAGGTGATGTAGGAAATATTAGATTAGGAAATGAAGTCTTAAAGGAAGTAGATGAATACTGTTACTTGGGTAGTAAAATAACTAACGATGGCAGAAGTAAGGAGGACATAAAATGCAGATTAGCACAAGCAAGGAAGAGCTTTCTTAAGAAAAGAAATTTGCTCACTTCAAACATTGATATAGGAATTAGAAAGATGTTTTTGAAGACTTTAGTGTGGAGCGTGGCATTGTATGGAAGTGAAACATGGACGATAACTAGCTCAGAAAGAAAGAGAATAGAAGCTTTTGAAATGTGGTGTTACAGAAGAATGCTGAAGGTGAGATGGATAGATCGAATCACAGAGAGATACTGAAACGAATTGGTGAGAGGAGATCGATTTGGCTAAATTTGACGAGAAGAAGAGATAGAATGATAGGACACATCTTGAGACACCCAGGACTTGTTCAGTTGGTTTTTGAAGGAAGTGTAGGTGGTAAGAACGGTAAGGGTAGACCAAGGTATGAATATGACAAGCAGATTAGAGCAGATGTAGGATGCAATAGTTACGTAGAAACGAAAAGGTTAGCACAGATAGGGTGGCATGGAGAGCTGCATCAAACCAGTCTATGGACTGATGACTCAAACACACAACTTCTGTCTAATTTCCTCGTCCTGGAGATATTCCACCCTTATTTGTCTGCAGATAGATATCACTTTCTCTCTCCTAGGCCTAGAGATACTTAGTTCACTACAGATCAGACAGTCGTTCGTATCATCAAAAAATTCCTGCAAAACCTACACATTCCTAACAGATTTCTTGAGTTCAAAGTTGGTTTTGATATGGTCTATTATGAATCTGGTGCCCCTACCCTACCATTTGTAGCAGTCAATAACCTTATGCTTGAAGAACGTATTCGCAAATGCCAATTCCATACTAGCACAGAAGGCCAGTAAACACTTCCCATTCCTATTAGCATCCATATCTCACATATACCCATCACCTTCCCTTCCATTTACTACTCTTACATTAAAATCGCCCATTAGCACTATCCTATCCCCGCTGCTGACCCTGACTACAACGTCACTCAATGCTTCATAAAACTTGTCCACTTCCTCCTCATTTGCACCCTCACATGGTGAATACACACAGACAATTCTCGTCCTAATTCCTCCAAATGCCAAATCTACCCACATCATTCACTCATTTATGTGCCTAATAGAAACTATGTTGCCTGCAATAGTATTCTTGATCAACAGTCCTACCCTACGCTTTACCCTTCCCTTTTTAACACCCGTCAAGAACACCTGTAATCTCCTATCTCTTCCTAGTTAACCAAATATCATTAACTGCTAGCACATCCAGATGAATCCTCTGTGCTGACTCAGCCAGGTCTGCTTTCTTTCTTCCATAAGCCTCATTAATAGGGCCTGGATAAAAAAAAAAAAAAAAAAAAGCAAATGCTTATTTTGAACATTAGTGCATATTTTGAATGTTAGTGCATATATGGATATATTTTTCTCATATGTGTGATCTATTACCCGAGAAATGAAAGATCAGTTGTACATCCCTTGGCAACATGGGAAGCCTTCCCTGATCAAAGAAAGTGCTTTCAGTGTCACAATACTAGCTACTTTTTTTTTGCTATTTGCTTTACGTCGCACTGACACAGATAGGTCTTATAGCGATGATGGGACATGGAAGGGCTAGGAGTGGGAAGGAAGCGGCCGTGGCCTTAATTAAGGTACAGCCCCAGCATTTGCCTGGTGTGAAAATGGGAAACCATGGACACAATACTAGCAGGTAGATGGACAATGACCCTTTTTACAACAGCTATTTCCTTCTTTCTGACATTCCTTTCTCCTTACAGTAGCCCCCCAAGGTTTACTTAAACAAATGTGTTGATCTATTAACTTAATCTTCATCTATTGCAGTGTTTTACCAGATTAAACTGTACAGATACCTGAAGATAAGAGCTCTAGGTCTTTTTTAATACCATATGAATCTACCCTTAAGACAACCCATTTACTTTCACTGCACGCTTCTGTCGTGGATTCGATACGATCTGACATAGGAGGGAACTGTGTCTGGATATCGGTATGTGAAACAACTGATTCATGTGGTCGATACATTGCGAACTTCATAGTGGGTAAATAACATCCAGAAGAATCTGGCAAACCTCATTTACTTTCGTGTAAAATGCTAGAAAAACCCAAACATGCTACAGATGCATGATTTTTTAATGATTTCTTGCAACTTCTGTGGACTAGTGAATTGAGAGTGATTGTTACAAACTGCGCATTTTAGTCACAGATGCAGCTTCGTATATGTTGAAAGTTGGTTAGTCTCAGAGTATTTTTTCAAATCTCTTACATGTCACAAGTTTGGTCCATGGATTGCATAGTATTGCAGAAGATATACGTACCCTCTTCCTATTTGTCAACAAAGTAATTTCAAATGGGGGGAAAAAATGTTCCTAAAAGCACTGGCACGTGTACAGTTGTACAAAACTCATCTGCCTCAAGTTTCTCTTCCACCAGAACCTGTTCTCACAAGATGGGAAACTTGGTTATCTGCAGTAACGTTCTAGCAGGAGAAATTTAATCAAGTGAAAGATGTAGTTAAAAGTATTGATAACAGTCATACTGCATGTGTTCATGAAGCAAAGTGCACATTTGAATCAGAAACTGTATATAAAGATATCAGATTCATCCATTTCAAAGGCGATTAAGGGCCTAGAAACTCGCGGTGCACCCCTACATGAATCCCTTCAGTTAATTTAAAACATCATTAGTTCTTTAAATGGTGTCCCTGGTGAAAATGGAGTAAAAGTTAACAGGAAACTCAGTGCTGTGTTGGACTCAAAACCCAGGACTGAAGGAGATATAGGCTAAGTGGAATCAGGCAGTCTTTGCCAGAAGAATGTTCCGAACAGTCAGTGCCAGTGTAAAAGTATTGCCCAGTTACGCCTATTGACGTAGAGCGATCACTTTTAGCATACAAATTAATTCTGTCCGACAACAGAAAGTCATTGACCCCTGAAAACATTGAAAAACTGTTGATAACCTACCGCCATGCATCATTTTGCAAGGAATGAAACAGGTTTATCAATTTAACAAAATTAAATATTATGTTTGGTACGTGTATTTTGTTTTATTTTTAGTGCGTATGTGCATGCATATTTTTTGGAGTATTTAGTGCATATGAATCCAGGCCCTATTCATTAATAGTGATAGCTCTCCATCGAATTCTATTTTGTTTGCCAAGTTATTTCCAAGGAGTCCCTCGTCTGTCAAATGGAAGTTGGAGTCCATTACTCCCAAAGGTCCGAGGCTTGCTTAAAATGTTTTCAGCGTGCTCAGTGAAAATTCTGTGAAGCAGATGTACCCTACTAACACAGTCTCAGCGAGTATCTCTTCTCTAACACGTTAGTGATCACAGTACATTGTGTAGTCCTAGCTGCCTGAGCACAAAGCGAGCCATAACTCAGAATATGTCCAAAATGTCCACTCCCATTCCATACCAATTGTCATCCTGACTCTCATGACAACTTACTAGGCATCTCAGCCATTGTCCGCAGTTCATAATTAGGATGTGACTGCAGTAACCCATACCCTAAATTACTTAATAATGTCTACATGAAAGAATATCAATAATGTGGCAATAACAGGAATATACAAAAATGGACAGGGAAAAGAAAAAAAAAAAAAGGGAAGATTGCTGTAATAAATGAGAAAGTTAAGAATCTTTGAATTGAAAGTTAGAATGAGTCTGCTAGAAGCCTGTAGCGTTTGATGCATAATACTTAAAATAATACAGAAATGCATAACAGACCCTAACAACTCAAATTAAATTTCCCTAACCTGTACTGACAGACGCTAAACCCTTGGATATGAAAACAATGAAATGAATGGTGTGAAGCTTGAAATACAGGCACACATATATCTTCTATACTCTTACGGCCTTCAGCATTCATTCTGCACCTTCTGTGAATGAGCCAAGTGCCCCCACAACCCTCTACTTGCAACTAGCAAGGTGGTCTTTTCTATTTCTATAAATCTTACCTTGAAATTAAAACCTCACTAACCACAGTCTCCCAGGCCTTGCTTTGCTGCTCTTAATCTCCATGGATCTACTATACTTCTGGCTATTCTATCTTCCTCCATTTACACCACCTCTCTTAATTGCAAGTGCCTTCATGTCATTGTTCCCATCAACCATTCACTACTCTCGCAATAAGCTATGCCAGTCAGAATACTGCGAGGTAAAAGTAGTTTTATCTGTAAACATAATTCTTCCTTACAGAATAATGTTGACTGCAACTGCATACTCTGTATTAGCTTTACTACACTGTGATTCCTGAAAGAATACATAAAATAGGAATTTGAAATTATTCACCAGTTTGAGTTTTGTATTTCGAGCCGAGTATGAAATTGCCTTATACTCCTTTTCACTCGACATCACTTTAGTTCTGGAAATTCTCATTTTCATATCATACTCGCAGTACCTCTTTTCAAGCTCCATGATTTCAGCATAGTCCGTCACTAAGATCAATCTTTAGCATAGGTCATACTGCTTCCTACATTTCCATCCAATTGAATCTCTCCCTTCTATTTCATACTTTGCAGTAAATGATCCCCGTAAACTATGAACAATAAGGATAAAAGATAAGACCCTTTTCTAACCCCCTGTAATTACTTTGAATCAAGAACTCATACAACCATCAATTCTCGTGTGGCATGATTGTAAACATACACCCCTCTGATGGCTTGTAATAATCTACCTTTGACCTTTTAATTCCACAGTATGGGCAACATTACTCCCCTTGGTACTGAATCATCCGTCTTCTCTAGATCTACAAAACGTAAGTATAACTATCTATTCCTGTCATAGCACTTTCTAATTAAAGAAAAACCTGTCCTCAGTGGAAATCTACGGGACCAGAAACTTTTTCCGCTGTATGCAGGATCGGATTCATAAAGGTGGTTAAAAATAAAATCATAAGTACATACTTCCGTTATATAATCCAGCAGTAGATTTATATGATTTTATGCGGCAGTAGATACAATAATAACACTAATCACATACATTAGTTCATCAGCACTAACACAGATCTGTTCTTGCTTAGAACTTCCTCACAGTGCACAAAAGTACAGTACATACACTTATTTAATAAACATCACCATCACCATCGTCACCACCACCACCATCATCATCATCATCATCATCATCAATGTCCCACTCCAGTCGCACGGGTGTGGTTAACAAGCCTCCTCCACTTATTTCTGTCCTTCCACTTTTCCTGCTCCATTACTTCCGCCACATCCAATCCAGCTTCTGTAATGTCCTTCCAAATCTGATCCATTCACCTTCTTCTCGGTCTTCCAACTGGTCTCTTTCCCTTAACTACTCTTTCCAATTCCCTTCTTGCTACCCGTTCCTTTCCCATTCTTTTTACATGTCCAAACCATCTCAGTCTTGCTTTCTGTATGTTCTGTACTAATGGCTCTCTATTTAGCAGTTCTCTGATTTTAATATTTTGAATTCTATCTCTTCTTGTCTTTTTAACCGATGCTCTTAAAAATTTCATTTCTACTGCTTGGATCTTACTGTCTTGTCTCTTATTAGTTATCAGCGTTTCTAGTCCGTATGTTACAACTGGTATGAAGTACTGTTTATATAATATTAATTTCGTTCTCTTGGGTACTTTGTCATCCCATCAAAGCTCTCCGACTTGATGATAAAATGTTGTACCTTTACTCAGTCCGTTATTAATTTCAGGGTTGATTTCATTACTTCCATTAATAATGCTACCAGATATGTAAACTGTTCTACATTCTCTAACCGTTCTTCATCTATGTTCACTTGGCTTCTCTTTTTCTCTTTTCCACAGTGCATGACTACAGTTTTCTTTTGAATAATTACCATTCCAAACTTCTTCAGATATTCATTCCAAACGTCCAGTCTCCTTTGTACTTCCTTTTCTCCCTTTCCCCAAATCACCACATCATCTGCAAATACCAAAGCATTCACTTCATTACTACTGATACTCTGTTTTACACATTTTATGATTTCATCGATCAATATAATAAACAATAATGGTGACAGTGCACTTCCTTGCTTGAGACCTTTTTTTGTAAAAAATGTTTCAGAGTCACCACCTCCACTTGTACACTGATTTTACTCTCATGGTAAAACATTTTTATCTAGTTAATTAATGATTTTGGTACATTCCTTTTCAGTAGGCATTCTCATACATATTTTCTCTTAACTTTTTCTTGCTTCCGAATTTGGCCAACTGTGGACCACGTGAAACTTAATGCTTTCTGGCCAGTCTTCTTCTTTTCTCTTTCCAGAACTTCTTCATTCGTTTACTCCTTATTTTTCTCAGCTCCTCAGATATTACAAATTTGGGCCTGTTCTTCCGCTGCTCTTCATAGAATTTGTGGTCATCTACTCGGGTTCTGAACTTCTTTCTGTTGAGGATCAATTCTGGTGTTATTTTAATTTCTTCTGCATCCTTCTTAACCTCCTCCACCCATTTTGTTGTCCTCCTCAATCCAATTATATATTTAAATATTCTCTTAACTATATCATAAGCTTTTTCAAAATCCAAAAATACGAAGATGATTTCCTTGTTCCTTTCCAGATGTTTTTCCATTATCGTTCACACTGTAAATATCAAATCTATTGTTGATCTATTTGGTCTAAAGCCATCTTGTTCTTCCTCTAACTGTGTTTCTATTATATCCCTCAGTCTTTTGTCTATGACTTTCTCCATTATTTTTAGCCCATGTGATAATAGGTTTATACCTCTATAATTTTCACATTTCTTCCTATTTCCTTTTTTTTTTTTTTTTTTAACAATGGTACAATGCCTCCTTGTTGCCAATCTTCAAGTATCCTTTCATCCTTCCATATGGCATTGAGGGCTCTGTATAGCCACTGTAGTCCAATGTTTCCTGCTGCCTTAATCATATCAGCATTGAATTTGTCTTTTCCACTTGCTTTACCTTTGGTCATTGCTTTCACTGCAATTTCAAGTTCCAACCATGTTATTGGGTTCTCTTCTTTTTCTCCATCTATTATTTCCATTTTCTTATCTCCTTCTTCCTCCGAGCAGTCATCCTCATTATAAAGTTTTTCAAAATACTTCACCATCACCTTCCAAAGACCCTTTTTGTCATGTACTATCGATCCATCTTCTCTTTCTAATGCCTTGATTTATTCTTTTTTATTTATTTTATTACTCTGTATAATAGTTTCTGATTTCCTCGACTATCTTGCTCAGTTTTGTTGGTAAACTCTCCCCAACATTTCCCCTTTTCTTCCTTGATACTCCTCTTTACTTGTAGTTTCAATCTTTTGTATTCCACATGTAACCTTCCTATTTTATTCTCATCCCTCTGATACATTCTTTTTGCTTTTCCTTATCCATTTCTTTCTTCACCTTGTTCCTTTCTTTTATTCCTTTTTTTATTTTGCCTGTCCACCACCATGTCTCTTTTCCCTTAAACTTTGCTTTTGTTTTTCCGCATACCTCAATTGATGCTTCCACAAATGTCTGTCTTAAACTGTCCCACTCTTCTTCTCCACTTCGTATTTCTGTGTTAGGCAACTTCCTTTTTATACAATCTTGGAATGCCATTCTTTTATTCTCCTCCTCCAATCCCCAAATCCTGATCTTTGGTTTCTTCTTCAATACAATTTTAGGGATTTTTACTTGTTTTAATTCCACAATTAATAATTTACGATCACCCTCCACACTTTCACTGGGAATTATCTTTGTATTCATGACGTATCCTCCCCATTCTCTGTCTGTTATTATAAAATCAATGAGTGTACCAACTGTCCATCCTAATTATATCGGCTGATCTTATAACTATTCCTCTTCATAAACCATGTGTTCTTTATTATCAGGTTATTTCTCGTACAAAAGTCCAACAGTTTCTCTCCATCTTCATTTCTATTGCCATACTCATGTGGGCCCAGAACATTCTCATATCCCATTCTATCAGTTCCCACATGAGCATCTCCCATTATTATGATCCCATCTCTTACAATATGTGTTTCCAGTTGATTGAGGAACTCTTCTTCTTCTTCTTCCATGCTACATTCTGTCTGTGGACCATACACCCGTACTATCTTCAGTAATTCCTTGTTTACATGTATGTGCATTATTATAATTCTTTCATTTACATACCCAACATGTTTTACAGAAATGACACCAATAATAATACAGTGCTGTCATTTACTTCTTACAGTAATCCAGAATTGTACGCTGGACAAAACTATCCCTGATACCACAGTTCTCAAATAAATGCAGGCACAGGAAATAATGTTAAACAATTCTGCATCATTTTTTCCTAGCGAGATGTTACATGAACAATCTTCTTCATTGTCTTCGTTCTCGTCATCATCACCATCAATTTCTGTTTTCTTGGATGTGATGGGACTCTTTGATGTTTTCTAACGCCACCTTTGTCTCAACTTCTATATCAAAGGCAATGGGATCTTCTGCATTGACATTACCATAATAACTCTGTACGAGAGTTTGTTGTAGCAGATCAGTATTTTAGTTTATTATGGTTCCTTCATCAGGGTGTGAGACAAACTTGGCTTTGTGAAAGCAATAACGTGCCATATTTAGTGACACCCCTTTCACAGCTTCTGAAATCCAAATTACAGCATCAAGCACAGAGACAGACTTGGTAAGTTTGTTGGCAGAGGCAGCTGATTCCATGTTTGCAAGCAATGATGCCATTATCAGTTTTCTGTAATTAATCTTAAAACAATTAATGACGCTCTGGCCCATTGGATGAGTTACACTAGAAGTATTCAGAGGGAACCATGCAAGCGTAACTTAAAGCTGTATTGCTGGATGGCAACATTGTGGAGAAATACCGTATTTACACGAATAATACCCGCTTTTTTTTTTTTTTTTTTTTAATTCTGGCACGAAAATGGGTTGTGGTTTTTATTTGAGTAATTGTTGGCATTTCTTTTCAAAATCAGCCTTCCTAAAGTTGGGGTGTGAGGGTTATTCGGTGGCGGGGATTATTCGCGTAAATACCACGTATTTACGTGAATGAAAATGAAAACCTACAACCTGTTTTCCAGTCATTGACCGGGTCAGGGATGGAATGAATGAAGCTGATATAGGTTATTAGTATGATGGGGTCGCCACTCCCAAAGTGATTTATTAACGACTGATAGATGCTATGAAATGAGAATGGAGAGTGTTGCTGGAATGAAAGATGACAGGGAAAACCGGAGTACCCGGAGAAAAACCTGTCCCGCCTCCGCTTTGTCCACCACAAATCTCACATGGAGTGACCACGATTTGAACCACGGTATCCAGCAGTGAGAGGCTGACGCGCTGCCGTCTGAGCCACGGAGGCTCCATTTACGGGAATAATACCCGCATATTAAAAAAAGTTGAGGCACAAAATTGGGGTGCGGGTTTTATTTGAGTCAATGTTGGTATATTTTCAAACTCAGCCTTCCTAAAGTTAGGGTGCGGGGATTATTCGCGTAAATACGGTAAAATGACATTCCTGTTTTGTTGCTTCATTCTCAAGTTGAAGGACACCAGCCATTCTTCCATTAGGTGTGATGTTATCCATGCTCTCTTCCTGGATCTCCAATAGACAGATAGACTTCAATGTTTTTGAAGCATTTGGGCTTTGCTGCTTTTCCTATAACTAATGACTTCTCAAATTCCCCAGAAAGAAAACCACATTTAAAAAATTGTCAATCTCTCTTTGGAAAGATTCCTTTGTGCACATCTCTCCTTTTTCAGAGATAATGTTTTGCTAGGTAAAGCTTGGAAAAACAGCCTGGTTTTCTCACCATTAGCTATGTTCCGAGGCTCATAATCTTCAAATAGAGAGTCAATTTTTGAAGTCCAATTTGCCAATGTTTCCTCAGCGACATCTCCAGCCTCTCCACAGACCTCATTTAAACACTACCTGATGGGGTCTTTTAAAATTTCCTAACCAGCTATTGGAAGTGGTAAAATCTTCCTTTCCAAGATTTTCTGCAATTTCTCTTGCTTGGTGTGGTAGCACTGTCCCTGATATAGGCAAATTTCTTGCTCTTGCACTAACAAACCATTCCCAAACAATTTCCTCATTCCTATAGTCTTGGAGCTTTTGTTTCACTGCTCCATTTCCCCCTAACTACTTTTCATTTTATTCCACCTCTTTCGTAAGAATGTAGTCAACTTGCATTTTTCCAGTTTTGAACTTTGCTACGATCTGCTTAACTCACTCTTAGTCCTTCTCACTAGCTTCTAAAACCTTAATTTTTGTGTTCAAATCTAAAACCATGCATTTCTTTCCTTCCATCACTTTTAAAATTACACTGTAACTACAGCACTACGTTCCGTGATTGCTAACTATAAGCACACTAAATCTGTGACCTTTCTAGGAAAACTGCACGGCACTGTTAAGCAGGTAGTATCTCCACCCTCCCAAATCCCTGCATTCAGTTAGTCAAAAATTCATTAAGGTTACACTCTCATGATGACAAAATTAGATAAGGGATGAAGGAGGCCCCTAAGTCTCCTGCTGTAAGTTTCAGTCTTTCTGCATTCCTACAGTACAGGATGTCCAAACCACATGGAATATCCTTGTCACAGTCTACAGATAAATGTTGCCACCTTACAACCAGATGGTCTGAGTTCATTTCCTGGCCGAATTCTATCTTGGCCTTCTTAGATCCATTTGGAATACACATATATTTTCCATTATAGTCAGAAAATTTCCTTCCATTTCTTCAGACAGGTTCCGCTAAATACAGGTAAACATACATATCAGGAAAGCTTTCCCATATGGACAGTTTCCAGTTCATAAAGGTTCCACTGAAGGCAGGCTTTACTGTACTTGACACATCCTGAAAATCTGGTGCAGGCAGCCCATGATGCCCATCTGAAACCATACAGATTTTCATCCACACCGCTTGCACCCTCTTTCCTAAAATGCCCATTAATACCTTACCACCAAGCAAGTAGCTGTGCGGTTTGGGTCAAGAAGCATTCAGGAGATAGTGGGTTTGAACCCCCCTATTGGCAGCCCCGAAGATGGTTTTCCATGGTTTCCCATTTTTACACCAGTCAAATGCCGGGGCTGTACCTTAATTAAGACCACAGTTGTTTCCTTCCTAGTCCTATACCATCAGCGCCATAACGCCTATCTGTGTCAGTGCGACGTAAAAAAACAAGAACACACCTCTTACTTGGTATAATGCTCAGTGAAGTACTGCATGTTGATTGCTGTTTCAAATCCTACAGTAGGAAGGGTGTGAGCAAGTTCCACTACTAATACTGACCTGGTGGGTTCCTTTTCCATTTCAGAGTTTGTCCAAAACCCCCACTGTTGTATCATCTATATTCATCTTTACCTTTCTCTCCCTTTTTTCTCTTTTTATACAGCTTCCTTCTTATCCCACACTTCCTACATCAAGACGGAAGATCTGTCAAGATGGCCCCTCAAAGTATGTTGAAGCCCACCCTCCTGACGAAGTTGGGAAGCAGAAACAAGCTTGTTGGGGCTGTGATAAAATGGATGTAGAACTGAGACTATGAGGAGAGAGCCAGTCTGTTTCAAGACAGTAGTATAAGAAGATGTGGAGATTGTCCTTGTTCTTTTACGTTTTCATGTTTATCCTATTATGTGTTCCTGTTGATGTTCGTATCTTTCATGAAGTGACTTTACATATACTGTAAAAGCAGGTATATAATATATAGTCTGTAACTTAGTGCCCATGATAAAATTGTTCTGAAGTAATGAAATCCAGAGCAAGCAAGCAAGCAAGCCAAAAAGGAAAGAAAGCAAGTAAGCATTTCAAGACCCCATATACAATAACGTTTTTCTAACTGTAATGCTGGTAATGGACTCATGGGAACAAGTATTCCTGTTCTGGGAGTCAAATATAATTGGTTGAAAGTACTCCAAGTAACTGATTTAACAAATGAGCTACAATGGACTAGGTCATTCTTGGTTCTGTTAACAAGGATCTGAACTACAGGTCTGGCACTACAGCCAGCACAACTGAAGAATGTGCTAGTTGTCAGCTTTGGACCATTCAAATTGAATATATATTTGAAACAATGTAACAAGTTGAAAGTCTATTTCATATACATATATTCCGTTAGCTTTGCACCTCTTAAAAATATTAAGAAAACTAAAAACCAAGCACCTCCTTTCACCTCTCTCCATACTACGATAACAATGTTCAAACATGCACAAAAAACTAGGTTTGTAGTAAGGCTGTAATAGCAAGAAATAATGGATCTTGTAAAATGACCTATATTCTTTCATTTAAAAAATATATAAATATGCTCTGATGATTAAATATTTAAAGGAAATTTGGCAATAAGAAAGACCTTAATTAAGAAAATTGCAAAATACTAGACACATCTGTAATACCTGACTAATAAGAAATGGTTTTAGCTGAATTGTTTTCTTGTCATGGCAGAAAGCCTACCAAATTAACCAACTTTAAGTAAGTGTGAAATACAAATGTACACAATACGTGCACTCGTAAGGTGATAAAAGTCATATTTTATAAATCTGCATGGATGTATCAAAAATATAATTAATAATGATCAAATGAATATGAATTTAGAGTATTCTATCACATCTCATCATAAATGAAGAATAATAATCTTACCCAAAGCAGTGATTTCCCACAAAAGACATCCAAAGGACCAAACATCACTTTTACTGACAAAATGGCGACTCCGGAAAATTTCTTGAGCAGTCCAGCGTGTGTAATCAGGAATCTAAAGTTACACATAATAATTAAAAGTAGTAGAACAATATGATATAAAACACTCAATATCAAGTTCTCTAGACAAAGTATTAAATCACCCCCAGTAGGTTTTCAGCTTAAGTGATGGGGAGTCCTGAATGCAACATTGGGTGACAACGACCCCTGCCCATAAGAGTTTG
This sequence comes from Anabrus simplex, assembly GCF_040414725.1. NCBI lineage: Eukaryota > Metazoa > Arthropoda > Insecta > Orthoptera > Tettigoniidae > Anabrus > Anabrus simplex. The sequence goes on along the minus strand of NC_090266.1, from coordinate 628,472,375 downwards.
CGTGCTCTACAGAGGAGCACAAACCTCTGAGGTTGGGAGTCAGTTCACCTATATAGCACTGGCCAGTGGCAGCATTAATGCAATGCCCAACACAGGCAGGCTGTCTCACCACTTGAAAAATTAAAAATAAAATACCACATGCGCTCAGGTAATTGTTTCAGTTTGGGGGCTTTCACTGCAACTGGCACAAGGGAAGAAGTTTTTCTTCAAATACAGAAAACAAAATCACATTTCTATGCTAAGTGGTTTGCATTTTATAGCTTGTTACAGAAAATAGCAATAATAATTTCCAGGATTATGCACAGGTTATTGTTGCTTCAATTGCACAATTTTTATTTATTTATTTATTTCTTTCTTTATTTATTTATAGTATGGCTTTTAGAGCCGGGAGTGTCCAAGAATGTGTTAGGCTTGCCTCGTGCAGGTCCTTCTATTTGACACCTATGGGCAACTTGTACATCTAATTGTGGGATTATAATTATACTGAGGTGGTGTGAGAGGGTTAAAGCCTCATGTCAGCACATAGCCTACTCCTGTTAAATAACACCAAGGGGTCTGCACAAGGCTTAAAGTCCCCATAAAATGGACGAATCACCATCAAAAGCGCCATGTACCCTCACTCCACATGAACACTGTGAAGAGGTTTGGAACTAAATCAAAACTTTTGGTATGCAATGTAGTGATGAAAAATTGAACACCACCACCTCTCTTATCCTGCTGGCCAACATTCTGATGGTGAATTTTTTTTTCCACCAAAGTTACGTGAAGCAGCAAACCACGGTGTCAGACAATATGAGACTTGATGCCTCAACAGTCATGGCCACCACGCAGGCAATCGTTCAGTAACAATGTTAGAAACAAAGGCAAAAGAATGATTTGTAATATATTCCTGTGGTTTCACATTTCAACTCCAAGCAAACTCTGTGATGAATCTTTTCATAATTCCACAGCTACTTCCTTTAAATTGTAGTACTAATTAATTGAAGATATCCACAGAGCAAAAATTTCCCAATATATAAATAGGTGGAAAAAGACACAGTCACAGAGGATGATGACCATGATATCCCAATTCTCTAAATGAAGTAACAGCTACTACTACTGAAAATATGACACTCAGCAAAGAACACAGGAGAGATGAGAATGATAAAAAGCTAGGGTAAAATGCACTGCAATGTTTTAGTCATAATGCCCTCAATATTTTTTCTTTAGTTTTGCCATTTGTTTTACACTGCATCAACACAGATACGTCTTATGGTGATGATGGAATAGTAAAGGCCCACAACTGAGAAGGACATGACCATAGCTGCAATTAAGATACAGCCCCAGCATATGCCTCATTTGAAAATGGAAAACAATGGGGAACCATCTTCAGGGTTGCTGACAGTGGGGTTCCAACTCAATATCTCTGAAATTTAAGCAAATTGCTACATGGCTCAAACCACGTAGCCAACTCACTTGGACTTCATTCTTATATTTTTTTTTTTTTCTAGGGGCTTTACGCCGCACCGACACAGATAGATCTTATGGCGACGATGGGATAGGAAAGGCCTAGGAATTGGAAGGAAGCGGCCGTGGCCTTATTTAAGGTACAGCCCCAGCATTTGCCTGGTGTGAAAATGGGAAACCACGGAAAACCATTTTCAGGGCTGCCGATAGTGGGATTCGAACCTACTATCTCCCGGATGCAAGCTCACAGCCGCGCGCCTCTACGCGCACGGCCAACTCGCCCGGTCATTCTTATATTAACATTACTTACATTAGTATCAACCTCTCAAAAGCACGAAAGAAATGAATCCATTGATAGCTAACTCACTACTCTAAACGGAATATTATTGCATGTGAGGTGTGGGATGTTTACACATCTGCAGTAACAATAAGTTACTGTCAACAGATGTTCTTGGCAAGAGAAGATCAACACATACATTGAATGTTATTTTTTATATTGTACTACTACTACTACTACTACTACTAGTTTTTTTTTGCTAGTTGCTTTACGTTGCACCGACACAGATAGGTCTTATGGCGACGATGGGACGGGAAAGGGCTGCGAGTGGGAAGGAAGCAGCCGTGGCCTTAATTAAGGTACAGTCCCAGCATTTGCCTGGTGTGAAAATGGGAAACCACGGAAAACCATTTTCAGGGCTGCCGACAGTGGGGTTCGAACCTACTATCTCCCCAATACTGGATACTGACCGCACTTAAGCGACTGCAACTATCGAACTACTACAGTTTCTGGAGATGCAGAGATGCCAGAATTTTGTCCCGCAAGAGTTCCTTTACGTGCCAGTAAATCTACCAACACAGGGCTGACATATTTGAGCACCTTCGAATACCACCAGACTGAGCCACTCAGCCTGGCTCACAAAAATATTAATCAGCTTGCTGTCTATCTTGTGAACTGTTGTGTTTAACGTAAGAGTCTAGTGAAAGAAATTGAACTTTTGAATTGAAGTTTTGTAGTCAGTTTAAAACTGAAAGCAAATATGTTGCTCAGCAAGCTAAGTACTGGTGTAAGTGATAAATCAAACAGATATAGAAGCAAGGTTCAGAAATGTTTTCTAGTGTTTACAGTTTGTTAAGAAAAACGCACTTCAAGAAAACCATAGACGGCTTAACTTTTCTAAGTGCTACGACTTGATCGCTGAGGCATGTTCGGTAAGTGTATCAACTGTATGCAAAGAAGTTGAAAAGACAAAAACACACAGTGCCAAAACGTGCAATGAATGTTTGAATTTTATGGTAAAAGAGAATTTCTGATAGCCAGAAAATTAATACTTCTGTTCAAAGAAGAATTAGCTTACAGTGATTCAGTTTCTTTCACATCGAGCTGGATAGCTGCAGTCGCTTAAGGGCGGCCAGTATCCAGTATTCGGGAGATAGTAGGTTTGAACCCCACTGTCGGCAGCCCTGAAAATGGTTTTCCGTGGTTTCCCATTTTCACACCAGGCAAATGCTGGGGCTGTACCTTAATTAAGGCCACGGCCACTTCCTTCCCACTCCTAGCCCTTTCCTGACCCATCCTTGCCGTAAGACCTATCTGTGTCAGTGCGACGTAAAGCAACTAGCAAAAAAAAAAAAAAAAAAAAAATAATTTCTTTCACTAGACGGTTATTATATTATATTATATTTGCCTTTATTTGTAGTGGCGAAGTTAGGACTCATGGTCCTCTCTTACACTTAACCACACTTCATTAACATAGTACATCTGAGAGCAATATTCATAATCTTATCTTAAAACTACCATTACAAACTAGAAACAAAATATCAAACAAAATAACATAAACTCTATAAATATTCTTAGTCATGTCTTAAACTATCGTTACAAGTTAAAAGTTGATTGACACTAAATACCCTAAGCACAGTAAACGTACATTCATACACACATTCACTCTGCCAGATTCAATCAGCCTGGCGGCACATATCGAGGAGATGCTCACGGCAAGACAACTTGAAGGAATTTAAGGATTGTATGGCTCTAATGTTGTGGGGGAGAGAATTCCATATTCTAGCTCCATTTGCAACAAAGGAACGGCTGAATGCTGCTGACCTGCTGAGAGGGATAGCAAGTGTACTGCCAGAGAGTCTGTTATGCTGGTGGAAAGAGGATAGGAAATTGAGTTGTGAAGATAAGTAGTATGGGATATTCTCTTTTAATACTCGAAAGATTAATACTGCCACGTGGAGGTTTCTATATTGTTCAAATTTTAGAAGGGAAAGTTGTCGATAATAAGGGGTAACATGAACATCATAGCGTAAGGAAAAGATAAATCTAATACACGAATTCATAGCACGTTGTAATCGGTTTAGTTGTTCTCTCGTGGCATCAATTAGTACTACGTCACAGTAGGAAAATATAGGGAGGATAAGAGTATTTATAAGCCTAATTCTCATGTTTAGTGGCAGCATATTTTGATGATATTTTAGTGGGTGAAGGGACGCGTACACTTTTCTACAGATATTTGTAATGTGCTCTCCCCAGTTAAGATTCTCGTTTATAATTACACCAAGATTTCTTACCGAGTTTTCGTACGGAATAATTTTACCAGATAAAGTTAGTGGAGGAATGTTTTTGTTTTTTGCCGCACTGATTTGTTTCGTCTGCCCAACAATAATAGCTTTAGATTTTGATGGATTAATTAAAATACAGTTTTCATGAGCGTATGCACAGATATTATTTAAGTCAGAGTTCATATAACCTATTGCTTGATTGATGTCTGAAATTTTGGAATGGTAATAGATCTGCAGATCGTCAGCATACAAGTGGTATTTACAGTGTCTTAGCCGTGTCGATATATCGTTAATATAGACAACAAAGAGAAGTGGTCCAAGTACAGAGCCTTGTGGTACTCCTGAAAATTTCATTACCCATTCGGATGACCTATTCTGAATAATTACGCGTTGTTTTCGTTCCGTAAGATATGAGAGAAAGAATTCTAGGGCTGTCTGTCCAAGGTGAAGCGATTTCAATTTAGCAACCAGTACGTCTATATTTACTGTGTCAAAAGCGCTGCTAAAATCAAGAAGTGTAAGTAACGTCACCTGCCTTTCGTCCATAGCGCGTCTCATGTCGTCTGTAACTTTCAGCAGGGCAGTGGCCGTACTGTGTCCCTTTTTGAAACCCGATTGTAAAGGGTCAAGTAGTTTGTATTTATTTAAATAGTCGGTTAATTGCACGTGTACTATGCGTTCAAGAGGCTTGGAGAGAGATGAAAGTATGCAAACAGGTCGATAATCTGTTATAAGTACAGGTGAGGAAGTTTTGGGAACAGGATTTATAATGGCATTTTTCCACATTTTTGGAAAGAGGCCACTTGTGAGGCACGTGTTGTATATATGAGTAATGGCAGGAAGAATAATGTCAATGATGTGTTGTATTATGAGTATGGGTATTTCATCAGGTCCTACAGCAGATGATGTAATTGATAATACCTCGCGTTTCACGTCAATCTCTGTGACTTCGCGAAATTCAAAGAATGGCCTATTTGGTGGTGGGTGGTTCAGAAGAGATTTTATAGTCTGTGATATTGTGCGTATTTCCGGTTTAATTTTTACTTCAGAAAAATGAGCATTCAATCTCTTCAGAGAGATGTCTGGATTACATGGCTGGGGCAAAGCTTTCCCAATTCCAATGGAACAAAGTTGTTTCCAAGTGTTTGACACATTTAAATTTCCAGCCAGGTGATTGTAAAAAGAAAATTTCTTATTTCGAATTATTACTTTAATTCTATTCCGAAGTTGTCGATACTGTTCAAGCGCTCTGGAAGAGTGTGTGCGTCTGTAGAGCCGGTGTAACGCGTCACGGTGAGACATCATTTGTTTAATGTCATCGGTCAGCCATGGAGAAGGAGGTCGGGAGACTTTGGCCGTACGCTTAGGTGCATGTTTATCAAGGAGACCAAGTATAAGTGAACTTAAAGTTTCAACTTTCTTATCGATACCGTTTATATTTTTTACGTCATCCCAAGGACTATTCAAGGCGTCAACTCTCAGATGATCTAAGTTTATATGTTTAATGTCCCTGAATGTGATGTATCTGGACTTATACTTCGGTACTTTGAGCGAGTAAGATAAGTATATTAAGTCATGTGTCGATATACTAGGGGTAGGAATTTGTCCATGTGATACTATTTTCTGTGGGTTGTTAGTGACCATTAAGTCAATTAGTGTATGTGAAGATGAGGTATGATTTGTCGGTTTTAGTGGAAGTATTGTCATGTCACACGTCTGGAAAATACTTAAGAGTTGCTTTGTATCTCCAGTCTGTTCCAGTAAATTAGTATTGAAGTCTCCAAATATGAAAATATGTTCATAAGCAGGTGATAGTCTCTGCAGGATGTCTTCAATGTCTGAGAGGTGACCTACCCGTGGTGGCCGATAAACAACTCCTATTAAGGCTTTAACTGTTGTCACAGTTATCTCGGCAAAAATGAACTCAGGTCTGGGGTCAGGACAGTGGGCAGATGTGCATACGATTTTACATTTAATATCATCTCTACAGTACAAGGCTACTCCTCCACCTCTTTTATCTATTCGGTCATGCCTGTAAATATTATAGCCCGTTATGTGTACCATACTACTAGGGATAGTTGCGCGTAACCAACTCTCACTGATACAAGCTACGTGTACATTACTGTTTTCAAGGAGAGTTGTTAGCTCCTCATGGTGAGCAGGTAGGGATTGAGAATTTAAATGAATGCAGTTCAATGAACGTGCGTTGGCCTGAAATACTTTCGCTAATGAACCTTGGCAGCGGGGTATCTCCGTTCTCGGATAGGAGAGGTTAGGGGTAGCGGGATAGTCAGGTCCACAGCTGGTAGTGGTTATAAGAGTATTCATCACACAAAACAGAATACCAAGAAGAATACATGCTTCTTACCTGCGTATTTCCTCTGATATCGCGCCGGCTTTTCATGCACTCAATCACATTCACACTCAATAATAAAACACTATAATACAAACTTAAACTAATCCACATTGTCGTTACTTCACACTGTTTCACCCCCTAGCTGCTTGAATAACATTGTTAAGGTCAGCTCGTGTGGTCACTTGAATTTTCTTCCCATCAGAGCTTAGAATAATGATACGTCCATCCTTAGTCCATACAGATTTCTGACCGAAGTGGTCACGCGCGGCGTTTAGTATGTCCTTTCTCGTTGCTGTTAGCGATTCTGTTATCAGCATACCCGATCATTCCAGTACAGAAAATCTCATGAAAATAAATGAATGAAAATTCCTCATGGAATGAAGTGATACAGGAGTAGTGGCAAGGTTGATGTTCTTGCGAAAAATGCACACCATCAGGGAATCGGGGGACACTCGTCCTATATTTTACCTATATGAAACGTGGATCAACCAAAACCACACCGTGAAATATGTCCAGCAAGATTCAGCTAGAAATGGGGTGAGGATATGAAAGTACCCGCAGGGAAAGGAGCGGATTAATCCTTTGCCATGCACGTAGCTAAAACAAGTTCGATTCCTGAGAGCAAGAGGGTGTTTAAGGATAAAATCTTAAAAAATAAAAAGAGAGATTATCATGAAGAAATAATGTTAGATTAATTTTGAGAGTGGTTTCTCAATGGTTTTTTTGCATTATTATTATTAATCTTATTATTATTTGTTTTCAACAAGTTGTAGATACAATTCAGGAATGGTGAATGGAGAAAGGGCTGAGCCCCACATACATGAAAGTGCCTCAATCCCTGCTTAAAATTACAATATTAATTAATTAAAATTATAGGCTACAGAATGTGCTTACATATAATTAGCATATTTACATAATATTCAAAGGACCTGTTCAACATTCAAGTACCCCCCCCCCCCCCCCACACACACACACTCTCTCTCTCTCTCTCATCCCCACATATACTTCAATATACTTCAACTAGGGCGGCTCATTCATACCCAGATACAGTCTCACTCACTCGGGATCATGTAAACTTGCATCCGTCCTTCCATGCATATTAAATATTCACACAGTAAAAAATTATGTTATATACAGAAGGTTCCATTGTATACACATTCTTTTTTATCTCTTTACAAAAATGTTCAATAGGCAGTTCTTTCATCTGTGGTGAGAGGTCATTCCATAGCTGAGCAGAACGAATAAAATAGCCACTTTGATAAGATGCTGTTCTTGCAAGTAGGGGGGAAAAGGGACACCTTGAACTCTTTGAGCGGAATGGTAGTTCAGCTGTAAACGGCTGAACGTGTTGATGTGAATGTTACTGGCAAGGGTTTTTCACAGAAAATGTGTTTAGAGAGAGCTGTTATGAGGGGGGGGGTGGGGGGGGGGGGGGCAGTGACCTGGCTGTATTTAAATGACCATGTTGAGCAATTAGTAGTTATGCTCGGAGTTGAACTCGCTCTAGTTTCGCCATGTTCTCTACTGTAGAAGAGTGCCAGGAAGGAAGACCTTACAACAGTATTGGTCATACTAATGTCAAATAGGCCATCTGAACTGCTTTCGTTCTAGCTCCCAGTAGAGATATGCGGATAAATCCCAAGACTATGTATGCTTTACACCTTATTTGCTCAACATGGTTGTTCCATTTAAATTGCTACAAATACGAATGCTAAGCAATTTTATTGAGGTGCAAGGCATCAGGTTTTTACCACAGTGAAATTTGATGATGTAACAGTTATCATGCTCTAGTTAAGCAGATACACTTCTGCACATTTATAGACTGAGGAGGTTAGAAAAGGGACAGCAATTACATCTATACAAGATTATCACTCTGAAGCTTGGCCTTCAAAACTATGTACACGCATCTGTGAACCAAGGAGGCGATTCATGTATATTAATGTCCTGGAGCGACCTGAGGAGCCCGACCAACCTTTGGAAATTGTTGGAAGCTGGGAGGACTAAAGGCATCAGTGAAGAGAAAATGTGTAACTAAAGTGAGGGAAGACCTTCGCAAAGAAGAGGGCATCCAAGTATAAGGAAGGTCGTCATACCTACCCTTACTAGATAAAGGTGTATATCAAAACTGAGTGTATCTAAATTGTTGGTATATTGTACATTTGTGGTTTGTAGATTTTGTTTGTGGATGTTTTTTTGTAAGAGGCAAAACAAGTTGGTCTCATCACATGTTGTTTTTAGTGTAAATTCAAATAGTGAAACTTATGGTAAATTTTGCTTATTGGTGGAGTAGAGAAGCACTTGGCATGCTACCCAAATTCAATTTCAGGGTTAAATAGTAGCAAGTAAGGTAATTAAACAAGTTTGGAGCCTCGTCAGCCTGATGACCGTCACCTTGGGAGAAGGAGTTTGTTCATGCTCAACTGAATTAGTTTTTTTCTACAAGTTTTTTTTGCAGATGGTGCCCATTCTTGTTATTTATTTCAGTAATTATATTTTGTTTAACCAAACAAAATATAATTAAAAAGCCAAGAAGAGATAGAATTCAAAATATTAAAATCAGAGAAGAGCTAAATATAGAACCGCTAGTACAGAAGATACAGAAAGCAAGACTGAGATGGTTTGGACGGGGAAAGGAACGGGTAGCAAGAAGGGAATTGGAAAGAGAAGTGAAGGGAAAGAGACCAGTTGGAAGACTGAGAAGGTGGATGGACCAGATTTGGAAGGACATTAGAGAAGCTCGACTGGATGTGGCGGAAGTAATGGGAGCAGGAAAAGTGGTAAGACAGAAAGGAGTGGAGGAGGCTTGTTAACCAAACCCGGGCGACTGGAGTGGGACATGATGAATTATATTTTGTTCACATTACAACATGGACAACAATAAAATATGATGAAAGCAGAATCCAAAGCAGACGAGATGAAATTCCCTACAGGAATAATTGGGAAGACATGTAAGGATAAAATCAAAAACATAGAAATCAGAGAGAGAATTGGACTCCATAAACTGCAAGACAAGAGAGAGACCAGTAAGCTGAAATGGTATGGACACAGGATGAGAATGGAAGAGGATAGAGTTCCAAAGCAAGTGTGTGCGGAGAAGGTAATAGAAGGAAGACAATGGAGAACACCCAGAAATAGGTGGATGGATATGGTGAAGAAGAGTACAGAGAAGAGAGGAGTAAAAGCACAAGAAATATCGGAGGAAGGAAGGGAGTGGTGGAGAAATAGAAAACTGGAGGTCCTTGATTCACAACGCAACTCAGTAGACTGGAAGTTGAAAATAATGAAGAAGAAGAAGAAGACATAATATTGTTACTACCACACACAACCTACACACAGCCCATGACCACTCAGAATGAAACAGCACAATGATCCCCTGGCGCTTCGAGCAGAAGCTTTGGTGCCAGGAGGCTCGCAGGTGTGTTTATATAGTGTGGTTGTTCATGAATAACCCGCATACTGCACTCCAGCCTACATGATTGTTGCTCCAGCTGAGACACTTGCTCAAGCCGAACAACTCTGAATTGCTCGTGTAACAGGTTGCCATATATTTTTCTCACAAATGATCAATGTGGGAAAAATAGTGGCGGGGAAATTCAACTTTAGTTTATATGGAACATTTTCTGAACCGAATAAATTGAATTATGAATACAGGAAAAAAACAGTCCCATGAATGATGCACCAAGGTTCTACTGTACTGAACGTGATACTGTTATATTTTGTTATAATCATATTGTTATATATTTCTATGAAAAATCTTTTACAGTTATGCCTGAAGTTGTTGCCAGCCATTAGCTGGTGAAAAACACTTGATGTAACATTAGAACGTATTTTCTGAATATCTGTTTCTTTCAACGAAAGAAAGGGCAATAACTAAATTCATGAGCATGCTACCCACCAATTAGCTCCACTGGTGCTTGGAAAATGTCAAGAGGTTTGAGCTTGACTTTAGTTGTGTTCCGGTAAGTCACAAGTCAAATGCAAAAAAATGCCACCGTATTTGGAATGTCCACAGAGTATACACTCCATCAGTCTCGAACTATATTATAACAGTGGGTGAAGGAAGGTTCTACTACACACATTATCAATTTCTGCTAGGAGGTGGCTAATATTCTGTATATGCAGCTAATATTTTTAAGGGGACAAAGATCATACCATACTTCCGGTGTTGTACTGTGCAATTCCAAAACTGGTAACTTTTGGCACAACTCCATCAACCATCATTACATTTCTTGCAGCTAGCTGTTTATGAACAATCTGAAATAAAGAAAACAACCAGAATAACAGTATTTAGAATTAAAATTACTTAGTACATTGTGATAAACACATTTAAACTCAATCAAATCAATCGCCAATAACCTGCATTTAGGGCTGTCACGCAGGTGACAGATTCCCTATCAGTTATTTACCTAGTCTTTTCTTAAATGATTTCAAAGAAGTTGGAAACTTATTGAACACCTCCCTGGGTAAATTTATTCCAATCTCTATTCCTCTTCGTCAGTAGATTTAAAAGACTTACTGTAGTGCGCATGCTAAAATACAATACTTTTATTTGGTACAAAGTGTATTACAACGAAAGTATAAATTTACGGACAAAGGAATTTCCAAAAAGAAAAAAGCACACACATGCGATCGTCTGTCTTCCTATATCTGTCTGAGTCACCAGTCCATAGACTGTGATCTGTAAAAATTACATACATTCATTTTCGTCCGGTTCCATGACTAAATGGTTAGTGTGCTGGCTTTTGGTCACAGGGATCCCAGGTTCGATCCCCAGCAGGCTCGGAAATTTTAACCATAATTGGTTAACTTTGCTGACACGGGGGCTGGGGTGTATGTGTCGTCTTCATCATAATTTCATCCATATCACGACGCGCAGGTCGCCTACGGGAGTCAAATCAAAAGACCTGCATCTGGCGAGCTGAACATGTTGTCGGACACTCCCGGCACTAAAATCCATACGCCATTTCATTTCATTATAGACTGTTATGCCTTTCAACGTTCAGTCTGCAGGCCTCCGCGAATTTACTAACTGCTGCTACAAACTTCTATACGAAACTAGTTCTGTGGCCTCATTTAGTTCTGTAACTCTTATCTTTGAATACCGTAGTTTGAAACTGACGAGGGAACGGTACGAAGTCAAACGGCGAATTTAGATTTTATTTTTATATATTCATGAAGATCTTTTTAAGCTGAAACAGGTAGTGGAGGTCTAATATTTTGCCGGTCCTTTTTAAGGGGGCATTTGGGAACTCCAAGTTGATGGTGCGTGCCCTGAATTGTACAGTACATGCCGGCACACGTCAGCGCTCACAGATAGCTGCTGTCTTGCCTCGCCTTCACCCTCCACTCGTTCAGTTCTCCACTATCCCCCACCATACACAGCTGCCTACAGTTGTGTATATGGGATAGTGAGTCCTACTCTATACGGTGAAGTTCTCCATGACTGATGGCTATTCCACATTTAGGAGATCGCTTTGCATTCTTTGCTTAGTTATGAACTTTTTGCAGCTCTTATTAATGCCTGCGGTGTTAATATTCAGGAAGCTACAGAGCTTTCTGATAAAGAGCAAATCATGTACATACGAATAAAGACAAAGTCTGATGCAATTTTAGAGGAAAAATGCAAACTTATTCAGGAGGAACAAGCCCTTTTCATTGATTCAGAAGATGAAGATGGCGTTGAGAAGGGAAGTCATATAAAAAAATAAAAAAAAATAAAAAAAATAAAAAAAAAACAAATAAAAAAAACCCACCACAACGCAAACACGGAGATGAGTTTAATGAACGAAGATAACATGTCATGTGATGGCCAAGGAAGACCCTGTAAGTCAGTGGAAGATTATGATTACAAATCATTGTTGGACATGTAACAAAAAATAAAGGAAAGAGGACCTATGTACGCATTATGGAAGTATAAGAAGACTCTGAGACAAATTTATGGAATCGTGAACGTTGAACACAATGGAGAAATTAGGAAATGTAAATGTGTAATGGTTCGCGCTTACGTGAATGAAGAGTTCACCAAGGCAAGGATACGTTATTTATATGTCACAAAATCAGACACTGAGCGTTGGATTGGTGAGAGTAGAGAGTTGTATTGCCCCAAACACACTCTCTAGAGTGACTCCTACTTGACAAACCTTAAAAGGCGTTAGGAATTTTGGTTCCCAAAAGTAACCAAACTAGTCAGTAAAACGTTTAAAACAGACAAAGAAGTACGACATGAAGTGGCTAAAAAGTTTTGTAATATTCATTTATGAATTGCAAGAAGAGAAAGAGATCCCGCATACCAATATCTGGAATTCGGACAGTCTCGATTCGAGTACGAAATGGCAACACAGAGAAATTTCCAAAGCCAGAGAAATGGGACATTTTTTCTTGATTGTTTTCCAAGAAATGAATGGAAAGTTTGGACCTAGGGTACAAGAAAGTATAAAAACCTATAAGGATGCCTTTAAATATGTCGTCATTGATTGTTCATCTTCTGGGAAAATGTGGAAAGAGCATATACATGACTGGTTCCAAAACTTTTCCCATCCACAATTACAGGAAGACGGAAGAAATCTTCTTCTCGTAGATTCATTCAGTGGCCAGGGTAAAAACGCACAACTTGAGTCTCTGACGAACAAACATATACAAACTGAATACATGCCAAAAGGAACTAAGTATCTTTGCCAGCCGTGTGATCTTGGACTCTTCGAACAACTAAAATGTATAGTACGTCGAATGGAAAACATTTGCCGAGTAAGGAATTTACACGGCCTGTCAAAATTAAAACCCAAAAACAGATTTTTCATTATAACTAGTCAAATGCTAGCGCATTACCAATTACAAGCTGCTTGTTTTGAACTAATGCTGAAATAAGCTTGGAAAGCAGGTGGTTATTCCATTACTGACAATATGCCACAATTTCATACTGTCTCGCAAACTAATTTTTATGATTTGACTGATAAAAAGTGTGCTGGAAATGACTGAACCAATTATTCCTTTATAAGGTGTGCACATTGCTTTTTGTGTTTCGTTATTCACATTTTGTGTTAGATTTTCACAATCATACCATGAACAATGAACCAATGCCCGACTGTGTTAGAATAAAGTCATTTCTTGAATACTTTGAATATCATGATGGTGCAGATGATATCTGATTATGTATTATTTGTATGTTAAGTAGTGATTTGTACACCATATTTATTCCATAATGAATTCATCTTTGTATAGAAAATATCCCAACTAACGTCAATCTTAACCCGCCATCCCATGTACACAACTGTTGGCAGGCATACGCGGTGGGGGATAATGGAGAACCGAAAGAGTGGAGAGGGAAGGTGAGGCAAAACAGCCGCTGGCTGTGAGCGCTGATGTGTGCCGGCATGTAATGTACAATTCAGGGCGAGCACCGTCAACTTGGAGCTCTCAAATGCCCCCTTAAAAAGGACCAGCAAAAAATTAGACCTCCACTACCTGTTTCAGCTTAAAAAGACCTTCACAAATATGTAAAAATCAAATCGAAATTCGCCGTCCAACTTTGTACCATTCCCTTGTGAGTCTAACAATCATCATCATCATGGTCTCCCTCTACTTCTCTTACTCTCCATAACAGAGTCCATTATTTCCTAGGTAACGTATCCTCCTCCATTCAAACTACACGACTTCACCACCAAAACTGGTTTATGCATATAGTCTCATCCATCTAGTTGATTCTTAACTTAGCCTTTACCTCCTCATTCAAAGTACCCTCCAGCCAGTTCCCATCTGTTTGTACCAGCAATAGTTCTTATCACCTTTAACATAAGAGTAAAATACCCTAACTCCACCCAGCTTTCACTCCCGTAAAGCAATGTTGGTCTAAAAACAGACTGATGTATAGATAGTTTTGTCCGGAAGCTGACTTTCTTCTTACAGAATACTGTTGATCTAAACTGCGAGCTCACTTCATTAGCTTGTAGCACCTTGATTCAATTTCACTTACTATACTACCATAATGGGAGAATACACATCCTACGTACTTGACATCTACCTGTTCCAGCTTTGTACCTCCAGATACGAGTAAAAGTCCGTGACCTGGCCGGAAATCGAACCCGGAGCCTCTGGGTAAGAGGCAGGCACGCTACCCCTACACCATGCAGCCGGCTGTCCTTACCGACTGACCTTTAACCTTGAAAATGCTAATAATCATACCACCGTGCGAGTTGGCTGTGCAGTTAGGGTCATGCAGCTGTGAGCTTGCATCTAGGAGATAGTGGGTTCGAACCCCATGTCGGCAGCCCAGAAAATGGTTCTCGTGGTTTCCCAATTTCACACCAGGCAAATGCTGGGGCTGTACCTTAATTAAGGCTACGGCCGATTCCTTCCCACTCCTAGGCCTTTACTATCCCATCGTCACCATAAGACCTACAGTATCTGTGTCTGTGCGACGTAAAACAAATTGTTTAAAAAAGAATTAAAAAAATAATTATTTCATACCATACACATTGAAAGATAGAAGTTCGTAGCAGTAGTTAGTAAAATGACAGACGCCTTCAGACTGAACACTGAAAGATATTAGACAGCAGGCTTTCATCACAATCTGCCATTAACACTAAGTCGTCAGCATAGGCCAAATTTCTTTCTACATTTTCACGTAACTTAGTTCCTCCCTGCCACTTAATACCCTTCAGCAGATGATCCACGTAAACTGTGAACAACAAAGGTGAGAGAATATAGCCTTACCTAAACCTTGAACCAAGAAGTCGTTCTACCATCAATTCTCACTGCAGCCTAATTGTCAACATACATGCCTTTGACTGATTTTAATAATCTACCCTTAATCCCATAATCCCAAATTATGGCAAACACCTCTTCACACAGTGCTCTTTCGTATGTCTTCTCTAGATCCACAAAAAATAAACATACTGTCTATTCCTTCCGTAGCATTTTTCAATTACCTGGTACATACTGACAGTTCCTCTGTGATCTGAAATCACCAAACTTACTCTCAACCACCGATTGCACACTTCCTTTCAGAATCCCAGAGAATGCCTTGCCTGGTTTACCAATCAAAGAAAATCAGTGGCTGCAATCCTTCCTGTTTCTTTGCTTGTAGATAGGTGCAATTACTGCTTTTGTCCAATCAGAAATTACCGTACTTTCTAATCTTATTTCTCCATGAAGCCATTTCATACCTGCCATCTCACTATAATTCATCATTTCAGGTCTAATTTCATCTATTCCTGCTGCTTTATGGAAATGGAGTTAATTTACCATTCTTTCCATTTTCTCAAGCATCATTTGACGAACAACATTGTCCTCCTCCCCATGAGCTCGGTTGTTCGCGACGTAACCAGGAAGATTTCCTTTTACGTTGAGAAGATTTTTGAAATATTCCTTCCACATGTCCAGTGATACATGGGATCAATTATGATTTTGCCTGATTTACACAAAATCCTATTCATTTCCTTTTTCCCTCTAAGATACTTTACCACTGTCTAAAACTGTTTCCTTGCTGTTTGACCTAATCCTTCCAGGTTATTAACAAAATCTTTCTACGACTTCTTCCTGGATTCAACTGTAACCGTACAACAGGGTTACAGATTCCATTCAGTATTTATTATTATTATTATTATTATTATTATTATTATTATTATTATTATTATTATTATTAATCCGATTCATTAGATTTTATATTCTGTTTATCATCATTTAGACTAATAATTAGGTATCACGCATATTATTGTATTTAATCATAGGTTAAGTGAATTTTGTTTGTAATTATTCTGTATGTTAATAAGTGAGATTTGTTGGTTTCAAATTGTCATGCTGTGGCTTGTAACTCTGGCCAGATGAGCTGGCATAGTATTTTGCAATCGAGGCTATGTTTAACTGAGAATGTATTGAGCAAGTAGGTTTTCCGTGACACATGCAAGGTAGTCATCCGTAGTCGGCGTGGGCACGCTTATACGACACATCATTGATGACATAAGGGCGTGGGCACGCTTATACGACACATGATCGATGACATCAGTGCGTGGGCACGTGATTTCGACCAAGTGTCTGTATTCGCCAGCTACTATATGTTGAGGTGGAAGGGATGACCAGAGAGTAGGGAGATGTGTAGTCATCACGAGGTTATATAAGTCGATGCAACGGTGGTGAGAGCTATCAGATGGATCAAATGGAAGAAGTGAAGGAAGAGTGATGGTCAGTGGTCTTAGAATGGTGGTCAGAGCTAAGAGTTGTATTTGATGAGGTCTTGGAATCATCGAGGAGGTCTACAAGTGGTGGTTGGATCCGAGTAGAGACTGGTACTATGCTGATAGTGAAACATCATTTACTTGTGAGGATGGACTTCACAATGTGTATCAATAATATTTTCCAATTTCTTACAATCTACTGAGTGGACGTAACTACATTGGAGCTTACTACACGTGTACATGGTATGTAGGTCAACTTCCGGTTACATAAGAAGATAACAGCAGACGGCTCCCGACTTCAGCTCATTGGTTTTTCCAGGAATTTCAAGTTCAACAGCGGTGTATGCAGACATCAGGTAATTAAAGCATCAGACATGTTATGCATTAATAACATGAAGAAAAATGTAATCAGCGGCGATATCACATTTCAATTCAAGTTCATGCCAATAGCTTTCTTTGTTTAGATTAAATTTTCTTTTTAAATGTAACGGCAAATCTCACAATATATATTTTTTGTTAAATTAAAATACGGCAATGCTTGTTCATTGTGACGTAAATTATAGTCATAAACTCAGTTTTATTTTTATTATAATAAGTGATTATATTTCCAAGTACAATCCTCAATTGTGGAAATGCAACTGTAATCTACAATAATTGTTCTGATCCATATCCCTGTATATTGCCAGATGTGTGAGTTTATCACCTCACGCCTTGAGGTAATTGAGATAAGAGGCATGCTCTACCAAATTTCGTTGTTTTTTTTTTCTTAAAAAGCAACTGGCGCTCAAACAAATGTTATATATATTGTGTGAAGGAGATGAAGGTATAAGAGTAGTGGTAAGAGTAGCAACACAACAAGTATTTGTTTTGTTATGTTTCTTTCATTTATGTACAATTCCCTGTCTGAATCAGTCCTTGTTTGGAGCTACTTCTGATATACCTTCTTTTTACATTTCCAAGCTACTCTCACTTCATCATTCCACCAAAATGTTTGCTTTTCCCCATCTTTTCACACATTCCCTTGCTGTTCTACTGCAGTATCCCTGTGTGCCACCCATGCTCTTTCTATTTCCCGAACCTGCTTAGTGTCCATAGTTTGGAACTTTTCACGGATCATATCCATATACATCTGTCTCATTTCCTCACGCTGGAGATTTTCTACCCTTATTTATCTGCAGACAGATTTCACTCCCTCTACCTTAGGCCTAGAGATCCTTAGTTCACTACAGATCAGGCAGTGGTCAGTATCATCGAAGAATCCCTGGAAAACTGATACATTCTTAAAAGATTTCCTAAATTGAAAGTCTATTATGGACCAGGTACCCATACCCTCCCATGTGTGCTGGATAGCCCTATGCTTGACCTGGTGTTTATAGTGCACTATGTCTTCTGGTATGGGCTAGAGCAGTGGTTCCCAACCTGGGGGCGATTGCCCCCAAGTGGGCGATTTGGGTTATCAGGGGGGCAATAAATAAGTGGGGGCGATGAGTATTCAAAGGGGCAAAATTAAAATAGTACTGTACAGTAGAATTTGCCGGGTGTCCGACTCGTTGGCTGAATGGTCAGCATACTGGCCTTCGGTTCAGTTATATGGACTTGGTGCAGCTTATTGCGCCTGCCATTCGACAGCGAAATACAAATATGAGGGAATGTGTGAGTTCTGAAGAAAGGTAAGAAAAGTGAACTTTTTTTTTTTTTTTTTTTTGCTATTTGCTTTACGTCGCACCGACACAGATAGGTCTTATGGCGACGATGGGACATGGAAGGGCTAGGAGTGGGAGGGAAGCGTCTGTGGCCTTAATTAACGTACAGCCCCAGCATTTGCCTGGTGTGAAAATGGGAAACCGGAAAACCATTTTCAGGGCTGCCGACAGTGGGGTTCGAACCTACTGTCTCCCGAATACTGGATACCAGCCGCACTTAAGCGACTGCAGCTATCGAGCTTGAAAAGTGATCTTTATTTTTACAAAAATATTAAAAAGCTTAGAAAATAATTCCATTCTTTCTCCGTAATGTCCTTTCTTGCGTGATCCTTCAGCGTACAATTGTACGGGGTGTTTTTTAATTTCTCCCTCTAACTTTATGTTGAAAACTAGTTTGCTCGCCATCGTAAAAAGGCACTTGTTCACTGGGAACTGAGAAACTAAACTCGCTGGTGACTGGCTCCGCGAGACACCTGGAACTGATTTCAAACTAGTTACTAACAGATTACTAACTGATAGCGCCGTGTGTGGCTTTCCATTGAAATACACAGGAAGTGACACTCAAGTAATCGGCCGGAAACTTCAGTTACCAATCAATTACTAATGAGTAGCTCTGTGTGTATATGGCCTTACAGTACATTCGTCTTCAGTCTTAGCTAGCCTTTGTGTGCTTCACCATAAGTTTTTGTGTGTGACTTTTCTGTTTTTGTGCATTTGTTTTGAAGTGTAGAAGTCCATGCACAATGGATTCAAAGAAGAAGAAGTGTCGTCAGTACTCAGCTGAGTATTTAAAATTTGGCTTTATTGCGTCACTGCAAAATGCGCAGATTCCACATTGTCGTTTGTGCGATAAAACATTTAATAGTAATGAAGCCATGAAGCCTTCGCGAATGAAAGATCATTTATCAAGAGTGCACAGTGATAAAGTGAGTATAGAACTTAGTTATTTTCAACACCTTAAAGCTAAAATTGACAAACGGCCTAATGCGAGTGAATTATTTAAAAAACGAGTAACCGATCTTGACAAAGGTCTTCTTGCTTCTTACGAGGTGTCTTTATTGTTCGCTAAATGTGGTAAACCTCACACAATTGGCAAAACTCTTGTTTTACCGGCTACCAAAAAATTTGTTGAAATCATGCTAGGCGAGGGCCCTAGTAATAAGATAAAGTCAATCGGTTCCTTTGAGCAACAATACTGTTTCCAGCCGAATTGACGAAATGGCCACGGACGTTGAATCCAAACTCACCAGTTTGTTGGAAAAAAGTAAATTTGCCTTGCAGATTGATGAATCAACTGTGATTGATAACAAAGCAATTTTATTAGCTTATGTGAGGTGTTACAATGAACAAAAGGAAATTACCGAGGAAATGTTGTTTGCTAGAACTTTGATCACCGATACGAAGGGATCGTCAATTTTTAAAGTGGTGCAAGATTATTTTGAGGAAAAAGAGACTCCCCTAACAAACGTGAGCGTGTGTGCAGCAGACGATGCTCCTGCCTTGTCAGGTCGTCATGCTGGGTTTCTAGCCCACCTTAAGAAAGAAGTGCCAGAGGTCATCACTATTCACTGTGTCATTCATCGTCAACATTTAGCTGCGAAAAAGTTGAGTGGTGTCCTGCATGAAACCCTACAACTGGTTATTACTGGTGTCAACAATATCAAAGCTAATTCCCTCAATGACCGTCTGTTCCGACAACTTTGCCATGAAAATGATGAGGAATTCGAACGCCTGCTTCTACATACGGCCGTGAGGTGGCTCTCCAAAAGAAACTGTTGTCGCCGTTTCTTCGAATTATCTGATACGGTTACTGAGTTTCTCGACAGTCTGATCCTGTCTTAAGTGAGAATTTAAAGCAACGCAAGTTGGAACTTGCATACCTTACAGATATTTTTGAAAAAATGAACGAAGTCAATATAAGGCTTCAAGGAAGCAAGATGAACCTTATCACGGCCAAAGGAATTATTTCATCATTCATCGCCAAGTTTGATATTTACTAGGTAAATATTGGCCGTAAAGAGCTTATTCAGTTTCCGACCCTTAAAAAGTGTTCAGTGTCAGATAACGAGACACCTGAACTCCCAGAAGACAAAATCCTAATTTTTACTGATCACCCTGACCAGTTAAAAACTGACATGGAATCAAGATTTGAAGATTTGACCAAGTTACAAATTCCGGATTGGATTCTAGATCCATTCTCGTTTGAAGCTGTGGATAAGTTTGATGACTCTTTGCAAATGGAGTTTCTAGATCTGAAGTATGACTGTGAGGCGAAAAACATTTTCAAGCAGAGCGGTTACGAGTTAGCCTGGGTGAAGCTTATGGACACTTATCCACAAATGTGGGGAAAAACTGAACCACTTCTCATCTCGTTCCCGTCAACATATTTAGTTGAAAAAGGATTTAGTTCTGTTGTCCAGCTCCTCACCAAACAAAGAAATAAGTTGGACATTTGCCTCAAAGGAGACTTGCGCCTGAACTTGACGAACATAAAGCCGGATATTCAAGCTTTAACTGCAAACCACCAAGGACAAGGCAGCCATTGAAATTGTAAAATAAAACAATAACAAAGTTTTCAAATTTTCATTTATTTTTTCAAATTTTAACTGTCAACTTTCTCAACTTTTCCAGATTCCAATTTAAAAATGAAAACATGTACTCCTGTTTTTTTAATGTTTGTCAATGATCTTAGATACCATAATAATTATTTCACTTCTTTGTTCTTAAAATATCTGTAAAAAATGTACATTTTAATATTTTCTATTTTATTTAAGAATGACCGGATAAAACTGCTGTGGTTGTTTTTATATACAGTAATAAAATTGTTTAAAATAATAAAACTGCTTTATTATTTAAACTTTAGTTCAAATTAAAATTAGGCATACAATGAAAATGATAAGGGGGCGATAGGTATTAGCCAACCTCCAGAAAGGGGCGATGGGCCACAAAAGATTGGGAACCACTGGGCTAGAGTAATTTTGTTACTTTCATTAAACTGTCTCAGTCTTATCCTTGGCTTTGACAATATGAAAGTGACTGAGGTATGAGCGATGCTAGTAATGCCATTCCTTATGCAGCCAGTCCCCGCAATGAATGGTGTGAAAATATCGGTCATAGGGTCGGTTGTGCGTTCATTTCAGTGGGCTTGGCGGACTGATATGTAATAGCAACTTCTCGTTCGGTGAGGAAAGCAATGGGAAACTACCTCACTCCTCATTTTCCTAGTACGCCTCTTCAATGATGCCTAGGCCATCTATGACAACTGATGGCGGAGCTGTTGAGGATCCAACCAGCCTTAGGGCTGAAGAATGAACATACATACATATCTGCTTTATGATTTTACAAGTGTACATTTCCTTCAGCCCTGCAGACGAACACGCTAGGGGTCACTAGTGTATTATAAATTAAAAATCTTTTATTTTATGAATTTTCTTGCTAATCAGCTGGAGTGGTGTAAACTTTAAACAGTTAAGGTAAAACAAATAAAATGTTTCTTTACCTCAGAGAATTTGTGAGCCAGGACATCCCTAAGATTGAAGTCTGGCAGTAGCTACAGTAATCGTACAGTTTTGCATGTACCGATGAGTAAAACATTCAAAACTCATAACATTTTGACTGATCCAAATAAATACATATTAATTTTGACAAATAATTTTTTTAAAAAACTGGTAACAATCTATTATTTTTGGAATTAAAAACCATAATATTTAAAAGAAATAACACATTGCACATTTAAGAGATAAAACTTGTCATCTTCATCCTGATCTGCACCCTCATATGGTGAATACACTGAGACAATGCTTGTCCTTATTCCTCCAACTGCCAAATCTACCCACATCATTTGTTCATTTATGTGCCTAACAGAAACTTTATAACACCCAACATGTACACTTTATAATCTCTTCCTTGATATCTTGCCTTACCCGAATATAATTAACTCCTAACAAATCCAGATGCATCCTCTTTGTACACTCAGCCAGTTCTACTTTCTTTCTTCCACAAGCCCCATTTTACTGATAGCTCCCCACTGAATTCCATTTCATTTGCCATGTTGTTTCCAAGGAGTCCCTCGTCTATTAAATGGGAGTGGGACTCACTTACTCCCTTAGGTCCGAGGCTTGCGTCAAATGTTCTGAGCGTGCTCGGTGAGAATTCTTTGAAGCACAGGATCTACCTTTACTTACACATAATCCCAGTTGGGATCTCTCCTGTAACAGGTTAGGGATCTAGCCGCCTGAGCAAAATGAGGGCCACAACTCGGAATATGTCTGAGACACCCACTCCTGTTCCATAGCAACAGGTATCCCGACACTCAGGACCACTTACTAGGCCACTCAGCCGTTGCACATGGTTCATTACGACGTGACTACAGTAACCCACACCACGAACCACTGTAAGTTAAATATTAATTTATAACTGATACGTTCTTCAGCCTGCTGAAAATAATTTTGAATAACAGATCTAATTCTGTTGCAAAATGTTCTCTTTTTCAGGCAGTGTGTAAATTTATTTATTCAACATTAATTTTGGCAGATTGAAGAACCTAACAGTTATGAATTGACTGAGTTCAGATATTACAAACTGTAAACATTAAAATATAAAAATGAGACTGTAGGACAAAAATAAAACCCTAATTGAAGATTAATAAGTAAATAAATGGCTTGTTTGCACAGTATGAAGACAGATGAGCTCTGAGCAATAGCAAAGAAACAATTGAAATGATATGCAAAGCTGAGCCAACCAGAAGTTCTTTTACATTTTTTCTTTACAATTTTCTTTACCTTGCACCGACACAGACACGTCTTATGATGATGATGGGATAGAAAAGGGCTAGGAGTAGCACAGAAGTGCCTGTGGCCTTAATTGAAGTACTGCCCCAACATTTTCCTTGTGTGAAAATGGGAAACCATGGAAAACCATCTTAAGAGCTGCCGACAGCGGGGTTCGAACCCACTATCACCCAAATGCAACCAGCTATGTGAATAAAAGTCTCATCTATTCCTGTTTTCCATTTAATTTTGCTAAAAAAAAATACATATGAGCAACCTAAAGAATACTCCATTCTGTGAATCCTGCATGATCTGGAACAAAATTTGTTAGTGCTCCTATTTCTGTGACACATCTAAGGCAAATACATCAATTTTGCAGATAGGCAGAATGTATTGCATAAAAATGTCAAACAGAAATACTAGATTACAAGAGAATAGGAGAGGTACAGTAAGCCAGATAGAAATACTCAAATATGGGAGCGATTTTTAGTATAGAATCCCTTCGAACAACTATGGAAGAAAAGGAAATTAAGAGGATTACATTGCTTATCAAATCAAGATATCTTGCACTAACATGATTGAATTGATGAACATGTTCTGAAATACATACTTAGAATTAATAACCCTCCTTGCATCTTCTAACGAAATCAACGAAGGAAGCAAACATGAAGTAACCAAATCAATAACAACCTGCTGTTTTTTGTTTTTTTTAGCCATTTACCACATTTTCTTGCATAATTACCACATTTTTTGATGAAAAATTACAGGCAAAACATTCAGTTGCATGAGTTATTCAAGGAATTATGATATACAAACATCTTTTTACATTTAAAGGGTACACCAACACTGACAAGAGTTTTTGCACATTGTCCTTGAATGGTTCATTTATCGAAATATGCAAGCATTGATGTACCGATGTTAGTCCACCAGAAATCACAGCCACAAAATTGGTTCAACTCATTTGCAGTTATAATTATTTGGCATAAAATTATGGCATCATTTTTCTTATGAACAAACAAATAGATTACATCAGGCAAGTTGGTCACATGGGTCTGAATAATAATAATAATAATAATAATAATAATAATAATAATAATAATAATAATAATAATAATAATAATAATACTAATAAATTTGAACACCTTCAAATACCACCAGACTGTGCCAGGATTGAACCTGCCAAGTTGGGGTAAGAAGGCCAATGCCTCAATCGCCTGAGTCACTCAGCTCGACTACACAGGTTTGAAGTAATGACACTGGAAAATATTGATGATAATGCTTGTTTTTTAAAAGGGGCCTATCAGAAAATATTTTTCCCATTATGAGCTGATACTATGATCTGAAGAAAAAAATATATGAATGAACCAAGGCTCCAAACACATAAGTAATAATGACCAGGGCTGAATTTCATTGCCCTTGTAAATGCGAAAAATTACTTAAAACCCTCAAAAAATGACTTAAAATGAGAAAGAAAATGACCCCAAAAATGAAGGACAATATATCTGTGATACTAAGGCAGAATCGAAATGGAATTTTTGAAAAAAAAAAAAAAATACGGTTTTAATGCCAGTATGGTAGATTTTGCAATGAAGAGCAGGCAACCCGTACGTCAGAGTTGTAATGCGCTTTGCATAGCTTCCGCTGATATTCAGACTCGGGTTAGTTTCGCCCATGTGTTTTTGTAAAGTGTGTCCTGTCCGGTTTGGTCATCATGCCGTGGTTGCTCAAAGCATTATAGGTTAGTTGGGATGCCGTTTTACTTTAATTTCTTCCAGTCTCAAACAACCTCACGTGGCACGAATGGTGGGAAGCATAAAATGTCGCAAATGTAAATGTGAAGATTGCCTGCATAGGTATGAATGAATGAATGAATGAATGAATGAATGAATGAATGAATGAATACTGATCTGCATTTAGGGCAGTCGCCCAGGTGGCAAATTCTCTACCTGTTGCTTTCCTAGCCTTTTCCTAAATGATTTCAAAGAAATTGGAAATTTATTGAACGTCTCCCTTGGTAAGTTATTCCAATCCCCAACTCCCCTTCCTATAAATGAATATTTGCCCCAGTTTGTCCTCTTGAATTCCAACTTTACCTTCATATTGTGATCTTTCCTACTTTTATAAACGCCACTCAAACTTATTCGTGTACTAATGTCATTCCACGCCATCTCTCCGCTGACAGCTCGGAACATACCACTTAGGCATAGATATCAAGGATAATTTAATACATAAAATACATAAAATACAATAAAATTTAATACATAAAATCATGTAGATAATAACCACATTAAACGTGGAAAGTATTGAATAGGCGGTTTTTTTATCAAATTATCCTTGATATCTATGCCTAACGTCATCTTCAATACGGAACAATAATGAGAGTTGTTACTTGGAACATACCACTTAGTCGAGCAGCTCTTCTTCTTTCTCTCAATTCTTCCCAACCCAAACTTTGCAACAGGTTTTGTAACGCTACTCTTTTGTCGGAAATCACCCAGACCAAATCGAGCTGCTTTTCTTTGGATTTTTTCCAGTTCTTCAATCAGGTAATCCTGGTGAGGGTCCCGTACACTGGAACCATACTCTAGTTGGGGTCTTACCAGAGACTTATATGCCCTCTCCTTTACATCCTTACTACAATCCCTAAACACCCTCATAACCATGTGCAGAGATCTGTACCCTTTATTTACAATCCCATTTATGTGATTACCCCAATGAAGATCTTTCCGTACATTAACACCCAGATACCTACAATGATCCCCAAAAGGAACTTTCACCCCATCAACGCAGTAATTAAAACTGAGAGGACTTTTCCTATTTGTGAAACTCACAACCTGACTTTTAACCCCGTTTATCAACATACCATTGCCTGCTGTCCATCTCACAACATTTTCGAGGTCACGTTGCTCACAATCTTGTAACTTATTTATTACTCTATAGAGAATAACATCATCCGCAAAAAGCCTTACCTCCGATTCCACTCCTTTACATATATCATTTATAAATATAAGAAAACATAAAGGTCCGATAATACTGCCTTGTGGAATTCCCCTCTTAATTATTACAGGGTCAGATAAAGCTTCACCTACTCTAATTCTCTGAGATCTATTTTCTAGAAATATAGCAACCCATTTGGTCAGTCTTTTGTCTAGTCCAATTGCACTCATTTTTGCCAGTAGTCTCCCATGATCCACCCTATCAAATGCTTTAGACAGGTCAATCGCTATACAGTCCATTTGACCTCCAGAATACAAGATATCTGCTATATCTTGCCAGAATCCTACAAGTTGAGCTTCAGTGGAATAACCTTTCCTAAAACCGAACTGCCTTCTATCGAACCAGTTATTAATTTCGCAAACATGTCTAATATAATCAGAAAGAATGGCTTCCCAAAGCTTACATACAATGCATGTCAAACTTACTGGCCTGTAATTTTCAGCTTTATGTCTATCACCCTTTCCTTTATACACAGGGGCTACTATAGCAACTCTCCATTCATCTGGTATAGCTCCTCCGACCAAACAATAATCAAATAAGTACTTCAGATATGGTACTATATCCCAACCCATTGTCTTTAGTATATCCCCAGAAATCTGATCAATTCCAGCCGCTTTTCTAGTTTTCAACTTTTGTATCTTACTGTAAATGTCATTGTTATCATATGTAAATTTTATTACTTCTTTGGCCTTAGTCTGCTCCTCTATCTCGACATTGTCCTTGTAAACAACAATCTTTACATACTGCTGACTGAATACTTCTGCCTTTTGAAGATCCTAACATACACACTCCCCCTGTTCATTAATTATTCCTGGAATGTCCTCCTTGGAACCTGTTTCTGCCTTAAAATACCTATACATACCATTCCATTTTTCACTAAAATTTGTATGACCGCCAATTATGCTTGCCATCATGTTATCCTTAGCTGCCTTCTTTGCTAGATTCAATTTTCTAGTAAGTTCCTTCAATTTCTCCTTACTTCCACAGCCATTTCTATTTCTTTCCAGTCTGCACCTCCTTCTTAGTCTCTTTATTTCTCTATTATAATAAGGTGGGTCCTTACCATTCCTTACCACCCTTAAAGGTACAAACCTGCTTTCGCATTCCTCAACAATTTCTTTAAACCCATCCCAGAGTCTGTTTACATTTTTATTTACCGTTTTCCACTGATCATAGTTACTTTTTAGAAACTGCCTCATGCCTGCTTTATCAGCCATATGGTACTGCCTAATAGTCCTACTTTTAAGACCTTCCTTTCTATCGCATTTATTTTTAACTACCACAAAAACAGCTTCATGATCACTAATACCATCTATTACTTCAGTTTCCCTATAGAGCTCATCTGGTTTTATCAGCAGGACATCCAGGATATTTTTCCCTCTGGTTGGTTCCATCACTTTCTGAATCAGCTGTCCTTCCCATATTAACTTACTTGCCATTTTTTGGTCATGCTTACTGTCGTTCGCATTTCCTTCCCAATTGTCATCTGGCAAATTCAGACCTCCTGCTACAATCACATTTCTTTCCATGTCGTTTCCCACATAGCTGACTATCCTATCAAATAATTCTGAATCCGCGTCAGTGCTACCCTTTCCTGATCTGTACACTCCAAATATATCAAGTTGCCTATTATCTTTAGAAATAAGCCTTACACCTAGAATTTCATGTGTCTCATCTTTAACTTTTTCATAATCTGAGGTAATCTGAGGGGACAAAAAAAAAAAAAGTTGTAATTGCCGGGAAAATGTAAAATGCAGGAATGTAAAAGTGGGGTAATACTGTATGTGACTTACAGGGTTCAGGAAGATTCCCAACCAGTCATAACCAGACGTAATATCCAGTTCATTAGCAACGTGCGGCGTTCAGCGTTCTTTTGATTAGTACCTTGTTAGTCGTCGTGTCAATTACTGTGATGTATTGTGTTGTGTTTCTTCAACTGTTTTTAAAATGCGTGGAAATAGTAGGGGCGCCAAACTTCTCAAAATTACTTTAGGTAAGAAAGTTATGTTTTATGTTATCTGCATGAATTACAGAACATATCATACAATGGGCAGAGCATTACTGTTATGTTCATTTCCGTTTTAGCTATAATGAATGTTCATTATGTTGATCAATTTGAAACAGCAAGGAAGAATATTTAAAGAGATAAAAATACGTAAGCAGAAGACATCCCAGCATGAAATAGAAGAAAGGAGGAATAGGAAGCGCCATTCAAGCAGAAGCACTCTATCCCGAAAGAAAAGAAGAATTCATTAAAAAAAATTAAATCCAGCTGGCTGGTACCTGTTACTGTAAAAGGTGCTCTGAAAAACTGAGTGAATGAAAGTATACGGCTTTTCATGACAATGATTAAAAATGCTCAAGAGTGGAAAAAAAATCAAATAATCAGATAACACTAATTAAAAATTCACTTGATGATGAGAACTTCCAGATACTTGACTTGTCAGTTTAGAGGTCATTGAAATACAATTTAATTTCAGCTATTTTGCAAACTTTTAAATGTGCCTCCTAAAAAATCAAGTTCTTTGACATAACAGAGTCTGCCTCAGTACCACAGATATATTTATCCGAAATAATAAATATATGTGTTGCCCATATTACCTTTAACTCATAACGGAGTGAATATAATTAAAAGTCACATCAAATATTAATAATTGTAACACATGAAGAAGGCCTCTCCCTAGAGTTGTAGAGATATGCTGAACTCTATCCTAATATACGGTTCTGAAGCCTGGCGACAGAATTCACTTTCCTGTTTGAGGTTGCCACCTAGGGAACAATGTTGAAACTTTCATTCATTTTCATTTTCAGCGAGAAATGTAATGGTTAGGGGTTGGCACATCATCTTCGGTCACTTCTGAGAGTTGCTCCTACTGATCTTTACTCAACTAATAATAGCCAAGTCTGCCATTATAAAACAGAGGGCCAGTTGCTTGCTGAAGATTATCGTGACTGTGGGATAATTGGTCGAGATTCTTAAATCAACTTATGTAAGTCAACTGGCATGCTGGGGCAACAAGTAAGGTAGGCCCTTTCATCCTATACCATGCTAGTTGCTTTACGTCGCACTGGCAAAGATAGGTCTTATAGCGACGATGGGATAGGAAAGGCCTAGGAGTTGGACGGAAGTGGCCGTGGCCTTAATTAAGGTACAACCCCAGCATTTGCCTGGTGTGAAAACGGAAAACCATCTTCAGGGCAACCGACAGTGAGATTCGAACCCACTACCTCCCGGATGCAAGCTCACAGCCGTGTGCCCTGACCGCATGGCCAACTCGCCCAGTCCCTAGACCATGAGACTCTACAAACCATCAGTGGTTAACGAGGGTACTCATTCTCCAAATGTACAGTTTAGGGTTGTCCAACATACTAGAATGTAAAGTTTAGGGTTGTGCCGTACCTGCTTCGATTTTTAATGTAGGGACTTTAGTGGCAATTTATTTCTGTATCATGTAGATTTAATAGCTTTTACAAGCAGTGGATGTAACAGCCCCAATAGGTGTAATGTCTTCAAAGGAAGCACAAGTGTCGACCCTCAATTCCCTCTTCTCCAATTTGCTTTCTTGGGACTAGGATTTCCAAAATTAACTGTACCGTCAAACAGAGCGATTTTGGATGGTTTTGAGGTTATTTTCATTTTAACTAATGAAGGTAATCTTAAATTGTATTGTTGATCATCCAAATAATGAGGTATGAATCCAATACCCTAAAAACGAAAAATATATGCCAACATATGGGCTCCTGAGAAAACATGCTTTTTGAACAGCTGTCTGAAGTTTCAAAGCATATTAGGCGATTTTGGACACAAATAGTCCTTTTATTTTTTTCTGCGTTCTTTCTGCTTTTGTGTAGTGATACTGAAAGTGTTCTAAGGGTGTCCAAAATATGATTAGCTGGTTAAAATCATTGTAATGATAAATTTAATGTGTTACTGATCAATCTTTATTTTCTAACAACGTAAATGTAAAATTTTCAGGTCTAAATTGAAATATAAATAGCTATAAACTGTACAGAAATCCTACTGAAAGATCTTAATAATTTTTCTTACAAATGATACAAATGGTAATGCAAAAAAGTTTGATGCAATGAACATGTAGCTGCTATGGCCTATAAATCTAAAATATACTTCCTCTGAAAATAAACATTCCTCTCTTCTCAACTGGGGCTGGAAGTATTTTCAAAATTTGTTCTTTAGCTATTGTATCCTCATAAGGGATGTTTTATGCGGGCGCAAGAATTTGACATCCACATCCCTTGGACGAACATCCGTGGCCACACCGACATACTGCCTTATATGCTCTTTGTTCCTCAACTTGTATTTATAATCTGCAACTAGAAAAGCCTCTACTTGCAACACCAGAACATCAATGCATTCATTGCATGTTTCACTGCATTCACTTTCACTTGTTTCTGAACTGCTTTCATCTCGGCGGAAGTCATGGCCCAAAATTGACTTCCCAGGAAGGACATTTAATTTGCAATGGTGGGAAGGAGCAGTTTTTGTTGAAGGGTAACAAGCTTCCTTGAGCAATTCCTCAAAAATGGAAGTCCATGACTCTTCGCTGTATTGGCAAACTCTTCATTATCTGGTAGTTTATGACGTGAGCTGGATCAAATGGAATTAGGCCTGTGGTTTGAAACCCATTCTTCATGTTATCAGCAAAATTGGCAGATATCTTATGTAATGTCTGGTTCAGTTGATGCTTGATGTTTTAAGGGGCCTAACATCGAAGGTCATCGGCCCCTAATGGAACGAGATGGACGACATGATGTATGACAGTTAAAATTTTAAAACATATCCACTGACTAGAGTTAAAAAATGGTGATGAAAAATGAGTATGAGATTAAAACAATCAGTGGATCTAATTTGCAATGCCTTATTTTCTAATAAAATAAGAGAAAATACAGGAGACAAAGGAATAAGGCATTGCCTGCTAGTACAGATATATATACATAGTTTACGTTAGACGTTAAAATAATACATTAAAATACGCAACACAATCTAAAATGAAGTCAATAGGATAAAAGCGCAATTGACACAAAGACACTAGAACAAAAGACATCATTACATACGATAAAACAGACCACTATCCCTCATAAAGCGGATGACGAGGTCTGCTGACTACTCATCATCTCACAAAATATGGGAGATTGTACTCGGGAGGTTGAGACTACGGCGATGATTGACCAGGTCCATACACTCCGTAAGAATGTGTACCACGGTAAGATGATCGCCGCAGGTACACACCGGAGGAGGTTCTCCTTTCAAAAGATGCGAGTGAGACAGGATACCGTGGCTGATCCGAAGACGACATAATACCACGGCTTCCCTTCGAGTCTTCCATACCTTCGTTGTTCCGTTTATCGCTCTCAGCTTATTTGGAAGTGGAATGCCTGCCACTCCATCTCCCAATGGGACATAACCAGATGTCTCAGCTGAGTGCGAATATCACTTGCTGGAACCTTGAAAGGCAACGGGGGCAGTGTAACTGCCTCCTTGGCAGCCTGATCTGTTAATTCATTTCCCTCTACATCCATGTGGCTTGAAACCCACATAAACGTGATTCTGGTGCCGGCATGCAAACACTCGGCCAGCAGGTCCTGGACCCGCTGCACCAGAGGGTGTTGAGGGAAACAAGTATCAATAGACTGTAGCGAGCTCAAGGAGTCAGTACGCAGAAGAAAGTGTCGGCGTTCATTGGGCAGTGCGTACCGCAGAGCTTCACAGATAGCATAGAGCTCTGCAGTGTACACACTACAGGTTTCCGAGAGAGCAAAAAGAAACTTATCATTGTCGACAACGAACGCACAGGCCACCTTCATTTCTGTCCTTGAACCATCTGTGTAGATGACGACTGAACCTGGATAGCGGCCAACAACGGACATGAAGAGCCTCTGATAAATCGAAGGGTCCATGTTTCCTTTCGGGCCAGTGTGCAGATTCAGGATTATTTTAGGTCCTCGTACTACCCACGGAGGTACCCCACTTGGTTGTCTGACAAGGCAACGAACCGAAGGTACGTGAAACAAACGGTGACTGCTATCCAAGCGTATTCCAACCGGCTGCGTTGCTCGAGGACAAGCAGCGTACAGCAAACGGTTGCCATTGTTGAAGACGCAAGGATAGCTTGGATGAAGTGGCATCTGTAGCAAATTAGCAGCATAGGAAAGATGATTTGCTGGCACCTCAGGTGTAAAGGCGGCACACCAGACTCAGCGAGCAGGCTAGCTATGGGCTTGTACGAAAGGCTCCCGTCACCAACCGAACACCGCTGTGGTGGATGCTGTTCAGTATTGAAAGGACACTTGGTCGTGCTGATCCATATGCTGCACTGCCGTAGTCTAACCAGGCTAAAATATGTGCCCTATAGAATCGTAGGAGCACCGTGCGATCTGCTCCCCAAATAGTGCTGCTAAGAAACTTCAAGAGATTAAGCCTCTTGGTGCATTGCACTTTTAGCTGCCGCACGTGTGGCTCCCACGATAATTTACTATCGAAAAGGAGCCCAAGAAATCGGTAAGTGTCAACTATGGGAAGAGCGACATTTCCTACATAAAGTTCAGGAGGAGGATAAAGAGGACGTTGACGACAAAAGTGGACAACAGAGGTCTTTGCGGTGGAAAACCCAAAGCCATGTTCTAAGGTCCACTGCTCCACTCTCCTAATAGCTTGCTGCATTTGTCGCTCTGCGACTGCCATATTGCGCGAACTATAGTACAGAGCAAAATCATCAACATATAGCGACGGTATTACTGCTGAACCAGCAGCAGCGACAATACCGTTTATGGCAATCGCAAAAATAGTGACACTAAGAACCGATCCCTGTGGGACTCCATTTTCCTGAGCGTGGTTTTGTGAATATGTCCTCCCTACTCGGACACGGAATAGACGGAGGGACAAAAAATTTGTAATAAATACTGCCAAGTTCCCTCGGAATCTCCATTGATGCAGGACTGAAAGGATGCCATATCACCATGTGGTGTCGTAGGCCTTCTCTAAGTCAAAGAAAACAGCTACCAAATGATGTTTGCGGAGAAACGCATCCTAGATAGAGCTCTCCAGGCGTACCAAGTGGTCAGTGGTCGATCGACCGGTTCGAAAACCACACTGGAACTCGGACAAGAGTCCTTGTTTCTCCACACACCACACCAGTCGGCGATTTACCATCCTCTCAAATAGCTTACATAGGCAATTTGTAAGACAAATCGGTCTGTAACTTCCTGCATACTTAGGATCTTTGTCAGGCTTGAGGACAGGAATAACTATGCCCTCTCGCCACTGAGACGGAAAATCACCCTCTATCCAGATAGGGTTGAACACACGAAGGAGATATAGTAGACTATCTTCACTAAGGTGTTTCAACATCTGGCTATCGATGTTGTCTGGTCCAGGAGACGTGTCCTTGCAAAGCGCTAAGGCGCTGCGGATTTCCCACTCTGTACAGGGCACGTTGTAGTCCTTTGAAGCTTCAGCGGCAAAACTAAGGTGATGACGTTCTGCCTCCCGCTTCAGAGCGAGGAAATCACGATGGTAATTCCTGGAGCCAGATACATCCGTGAAATTATTAGCTAGATGGTCAGCAATTAGGAGGGGTTCAGTAACGATATTACCTGCAATGGAAATTCCCGGTACAGAAGATGATCCTTGGATACCCGAAATACGTCGAAGTTTAGTCCACACTTGAGATGATGGAGTATGGGACGTCATGTACAACACGTATCTCTCCCACGAAGCTTTCTTACTCTGTGGAATAAGAATTCGCGCCTTGGCGCGGAGTTTCTTGAAAGTTACCAAGTTGGCCACAGTAGGCTGTCTACAGTAATGTTTATGAGCGCAACGGCGTTCTTAGCTGCTGCTATTTCTTCGTTCCACCAAGGAACGAGTTTTCGGCGAGGAGTCCCGGAGAAGGACGGAATGGACTCCTTAGCAGCAGCAATAATAACTTGGGTGATGTAAGTTATTTCCTCGTCGAAGGTCCGCTGGATATCGTCGTTAAAGGCAGCTAGTGATGTGTACTTTGGCCAATCACCATGTTCAAGAATCCATCGAGGGGGAGCCTCAACGGATTTTTGTTTCAACAAAGTAAGGATGATGGGAAAATTGTCACTGTCACAGAGAGCATCGTGTGTATTCCACTGAAACAGGGGAACCAACGTTCGACTGTACAGACTTACGTCTATGCAAGAATATGTGCCGTAACGTACACTAAAGTGAGTTGGTTCCCCTGTATTCAAAATACATAAGTCCAGCTCTATTACGAATCTTTCCAGCTCCGGTCCCCTGGGGCAAGGCATCTCAGAACCCCATATGGGGTGATGGGCATTAAAATCACCCAATAAGAGGAAGGAAGGTGGAAGCTGATCTATAAGACTCCCAATAAGAGGAAGGGAGGTGGAAGCTGATCTATAAGATCAGTGACATCATTCATGTTAAGAGGCTGGTCTGGTGGAAAATAAACATTACACACTGTTGTTATGACAGGCAAAGGAACGCGAACAGCTACAGCCTCAAGCGGGGTTCTTAATGGAACCTCTTCGCTGTAGGTATCGGAACGTACAAAAATGCCAACGCCACCAGAAGCCCGGTGAGCATAATATCATTCTGTCAAATATAGCCTGAAATTTCTCAAGACCGTATGATACCAGGTCGGAAGTTGGTCTCCTGAATACAGAGTATACTCGCTGCATACTCACTAATGAGCTGACGTAGCTCAGCAAGATGGCTGTCATAACCGTTACAATTCCACTGTAACAGTGCCATAGTTTGGACTATGAAAGGACTGTTAGGTTATGAGCAACAAAATTCTCACAAGCCTAAAGACTATCAACATCTACATCCGTAGATGTAGATGACAGCGCGACATTCATTCCGTCATCAACAGACGGCGGGAATGCCACCCAGAACTTCGACGCTTTTCGGGGGTGGGCAGTTCCCCTATGAGGAGAGCACGCAGGTTTTGGAGCAGGAGTACCTCCTGACGCAGACTCATACCCTCCAGATGGGAGGCATGATTTCTATTTTGCAGGGGAAGTGCGAGAGCGCTCAGCAAGGGCGCTCTTCTTCGCCGCCTTCTTTTCTGGTTTAGACGGGCTGGGAGATGGTTTCCCAGCCCTGGTCGACAATGCCGCCTCCGCCGGCTGGGGCACGGCTTTCGCCGACCTATTGGGGGGGGGGGGCGTAGCCTTCCCCCCTTGCTGTGCTGGCTGGGAACTGCCAGCCGGCACAGACTTCTGGTTGGTCGAAGATGGGGTGGTTCCCCCTTCGAGCTTTTACTCTTTGCGACGTTGCTCGGAGAAGCAACAGTTGCCTTGGGCGCAGCGATCAGCACAGGTGACTATGTTGTAAATGACGAACCTGGAAGGCTCTGAGCTATCATGCTATTGTCAAGTGTACGGGCAGGTGTATTCATGGAATTAAACTTACGGCGCGCTTCCTGGTAGGGTCTTGATCTCCTGGATCTTCTTCTCACTCAGATATGTCGGACAGTTCCGATCCCGAGGAGAATGAAAACCGGAGCAGTTAGTGCACTTGTACGGAGTTCTGCACTCCTCCGCGCCGTTAGCTACTCGTCCACATGTACCACATACAGACGAATTCGAACAACGAGATACCATATGTCCGAACGCTGGCATTGATAGCATCGTACAGGAGGCGGGATGTACGGCCTCACATCGCAACGATAAGTTGCTACCTTGACTTTCTCTGGTAACACTGACAACTTGAAAGAGACAATGCAGGCACCAGTGACAACGCCTTCACTATTGACCTTGCGCATAATGCGCCGGACGTGTCACGCCACGGTTCTTCATGTCTTCCATCAACTCGTCGTCAGTGCTCAAAATAAGGTCGCGGTGAAAGATGACTCCGCGAATCAGATTCAAGGACTTGTGCTCCTCCACTTTGACGAAGATTTCGCCAAAGTGGTCGCACTTAAGCAACTGATTAGCCTGCACTGCTGTACGAGTCTTCAAAAGCAAACTACCGTTGCACATTTTCTTGAGTTCCTCAAGCTCGCCGTAGACACCTTCAATGTGTCTACTAAAAAGAATCAACTTTACTGGCTTAAAATCATGCCCATCGGTTCTGGTAGCGACCAGAAACCTAAGGAAGCCGGATCCCATTCCTTCACGCTGCGCATGTTCCCAGGGAGTTGAACCCCTCAGGGAAGCAAATGTTAAAGACTTTGTTTGGAAGCCATGCCCGAAATCTTCCTCCCTGAATGCCACCCACTCCGATCAGGGGTCTCTGTAGCCGAACCAAGCAGCCAAGGCAATACCCACCTGGTCATAGCAGGTACTGCCCGGGGTCCGATGTTGGACGATGCCTAATACGGGATGACTGAGGCAATGAGCACTAGGACTCCCTTCCTCCAGTCACCTGCAATAGCATGTACCCCATAGCGTGTACAGAGCACTAAATATAGAGAAAAATAAGAATAAATAATTAATAATAATATGTCCTTCTGGCATTCGGCTGTGCGGGGACCTGTGTAGTCACGAGGATACTACTGCCAAGGTACATGGCGCTCCCACCTGCAAGATTCCTGGGTGGGCAATTGCGGGCTTTTGGGCGTAATCGCACATGTAAGAGGCCCATCTTCGAGCAGCATGCACATCAAAATTTTGAAATGGTCTACAACTGACCCTCGGAAAAATAATAAAAAATAAAGAGGGGACCATGGCCACATGACCCTTTAAGTCGCCTTCTCTGACAGGCAGGGATTACCTTTGAATGTATTCTACCCCTCCCATCCACAGGAGGTCCAACACATTATACCAAACTGCAATCCATATCCACGCCTAGGTCGCCCCTTTTAGTTGCCCCTTACAACAGGCAGGGGATACCGCGGGTGTATTCTACATGTGCGTCCCCTACCCGCAGGGGGTAGTGTGTTTGGTCCGCGAGAGGTATTTTATTTCCCTCAAGTCCGCCGGCAAGCTGGTTAGGACCCCCCTATCCGCCACCTGGGACACGCCACGTGGGAGTATCACCTCTCCCCCTGCTACGTCAGCGTAGTAGGTTCGTGGTGTTTGGTTCAGAAAAGATGGAAAAGCGTCCTTAGAAATGGTCCTAAAAGCCTCCGTGGCTCAGGTGGTAGCGCGCCGGCCTCTCACCGCTGGATAATGTGGTTCAAATCCCGGTCACTCCATGTGAGATTTGTGCTGGACAAAGCAGAGATGGGACAGGTTTTCCTCCGGGCACTCCGGTTTTTCCTGTCATCTTTCATTTCAGCAACACACTCCATTCTCATTTGATAGCATCTATCAGTCATTAATAAATCACTTTGGGAGTGGCGACCCCATCGTACTAATAGCCTATATATGATTCATTCATTACATCCCTGACCCGGTAAATGACTGGAAAACAGGTTGTAGGTTTTCATTTTCAGAAATGGTCCTGCAAATGTACTTCTTCAATTAAGTTAATACCGCTCGCCATGCTGCTTTCATAGGTCTGTATAGCTCACATCCAGCAGTTGGAGGAGGTGAGTGCTGTTTCGTGGGAGAAGAATGAAAAAGACAGTGTTCCACTCACACTCCTGGATGACCCTAGAAGACACATGACTTGATAGGTTGTCACCTATCATCACTGTTTGTCCATTTTGCTTCTTTAAATAGGGTAAAGCAATTGTGGAAAACCAGTCTTCGAATATTGGCAGATCGAACCACCCACTCTTATTTCTATTGAAACTGGTACCATGTGGACCACCCTCTTGCCACGTGTCCCACAGATGCTCAGATTTATAAAGAATATAAGGAAGGAACAGTTTCCCATTTCCAATTGCTGCCATCATTACAGAAACACTAGATTTTGACGAATCTACCTCTTTTTCAGCATGCTTACTCCCTCGTTTTACAATTATCTGTTGCTTGCCCGGGTCATCTGACATGTTGGTTTCATCGAAGCTGATGGTATTGCTGGGAAGAAGATTTTCCAGTGTTGGCTTTATGTTAGCGAAATACATTTTAACAGCTGCTTTGTTCAATTCCACAGGAGCTCTTTTTATATTTCCGCTAAGGCGAACAGAAAGTCTTCTGAATGCCTGTTGAGAAATAATTGAACCCTTCTTCTCCTGGTAGATTGTTTGAAAACCGCTTCTCTTTTTGGCCAGATTTATCAAGGTAACCTTTCACAAAATACCTAATGTCCAGTTTAGTGGAAGGAAATCCCCAGTGTGCAGCCCTGATAATACTCTGTTTCAGCATTTCCTTTGCTTCCTCATTTAGGACTGGTTGTCCTCCCAATTTTTTCGGATGTACTTTCTGCACTTTATTTTGAAGGATGGATTTAGGATTACCATACAAATCACATGCTTTTCTATCAGACAACTTGCCATTTTTAATACCACATACAGATTTTTCTAATAGATTTGGTTAGTAATTACACCTTGAAATAGCTCCTTTCTGCCTCTGATAATTTATTTTTTCTTGCTATTTGCTGTACGTTGCACCGACACGGATATGTATTACGGCGACGATGGGATAGGAAAGGCCTAGGAATTGGAAGGAAGCGGCCGTGGCCTTAATTAAGGTACAGCCCCGGCATTTGCCTGGTGTGAAAATGGGAAACCACGGAAAACCATCTTCAGGGCTGCCGACAGTGGGGCTCGAACCCACTATCTCCCAATTACTGGATACTGGCCACACTTGCTATCGAGCTCGGTCTGATAATTTCTAGGCACATTGCTCTCCGTTTTCAATAAACTGTGCGTAAAACACTACTTTTCACTAAATCACACCAAAATTCCACAGCAATCATTTATAAATACTTCAGTCAGTTGATCTCATTAAGAACCGTAGTTATAATGCATTCCTTCTGGTCATGATAATCGAAAGTATCCATTTAATGATAATGCATGAACTTACAACAATCTTTTGCACACTATAAAATTTCCAAGGTATGAAGTAGACTCGTAATAAAATGCATGGAACGTGGCAAACATAACCAAAAGTTCAAACTAAAATGCTCACGGAAGTGCAAAGCAGCGGCGACTCGTTGCTGTGCAACAAAAACCATACTGTCCGAAACAACCCCTGTGTCTGGCATTGACCAGTTTGACGGTATCTTTCACCTTTCTGCTGTTAATTTTCTTTGCTTCTAGTCACTAGGTAGTATGGGGTTAGCCTCTGTTTCGCTGGGCCTTTTGTCCTGTTAGGTTTTATTCTTATATAATGTTGTGGGATTGCTTGGGTGGTTTCAGCATCCTACTTTCTTGGTGTTGACCTATTTTGTAAATTTTCTTTCTGATTTTTTTAAAAATTTAACTTGTTATTGGTGTACATTGTAGCATGAGCTTAACTCTTAAATACTTGAGGATTCTTTCTGTTATATGTGGAGAAGAACAGAAGCTGAAGTACAGAAAAAAAAACAGACAGAATGGAACAATATGTTCAATAACCCCCTTTCTCAGTGTTGACCTATTTTGTAAATTTTCTTTCTGATTTTATAAAAATTTAACTTGTTATTGGCTTACATTGTAGCATGAGCTTAAATAATTAATAATTGAGGATTCTTTCCATTGAGCGTGGAGAGGAACAGAAGCTGAAGTACAGAAAAAACAGACAAAATGGAACAATATGTTCAATAATTCTGAGATAAGTAATACTAAGACTGCAGAAATGACCATCAAAAGGGAAGGAACAAACTCAAAACTCTTTCTGGAAGGAACCAAATTAGAATCAGTTTCTCAATACAAGTACCTTAGAAGCACACACTCAAAAGACAATAATGTCAAGCAGCAAATATTCAACAGGACACAGAAAGCATCAAACTTTTACAATCGAGTCACGAACCTACGCTGGGACTGCAAAATACCTCAAAAAGTAAAAACAACCATGTACCACACCTACTTTGTACCAATTCTCACGTATGGTTTAAAGGTATGTACTCTACTGAATAATGACTATAGCAGAATTCAGACAACAGAAATTATTTCTTTACAAAAGAAAATATTTATAAAATCCTCCTATCAATACAATTCAAGTCATCTGTTAGATGAAGCAAAGTCTATACATGTTTCAGCCTAATCTCAAGGCCATCTTCAGTAGTAAAACAATGATTACATAATATACAAACAAATTAAAAAACGTAATGATGTGAAGTGACAGTGATCATGATTAGTGAGTTAAAAACACATTGAGGTGCAAAGTCCTCTCGTCTAATAGATCTTGCCGACTGTTAAATAAAACACTATGCTGAGGAGTGTAGTGAGACCGTCAATACTATGAATAAAACGTGTAACATCTGTAATGAGAAAAAAGGAATATATGGGTGGATGAAGAACAAGTTAAAAATGATGTACGAAAAGAAAACTCATATGACTTACTTGTAACTAAAAGTTGTCGTCTCGAATGGAGATGACCTTGTCAGTCTCAAGTCACATTGACAACTAAGCCTGTGTGTGGCTTACTGTGTATCTGTGTCGATGTGGTTGGGAGGGGTAATGGAGGGGGAGGGGCAGGGAGGGAGGGACGTTGTGATTCGCGGAAGGAGGGTGTTGATGGAAGGGCGGGTCTTGTTCTAGAATGTCGGTAGTGAAACTCTTTTTTATTAATGAACTGTTCGCAGATGAGCGGGACAAAGGTTTCCAATAAAATATTTTTCTTTTCGTTGATTTCATGTAAGTTATAGACGGGATTGTTATATTGGTCGATATCTATATATATATTCTCTAGTATATTAAGTAAGGGACCTTTCTGTTCGTAATGCAGGATCTTTAAATCTTGATCAATTGTTGTGTATTTATGATTTTTCTCACTACAATGTTCGCTCATGGCTGAGTAGCGATTATACTTTAGGGCATTAAGATGTTCGGAGTATCTTACATTGAAACTGCGGCCTGTTTGCCCAATATACGTTGAAAGACATGATTGGCATTTTAATTTGTATATTCCAGAGTTAGAAAATTTTTTGCTGTTGACAGTATGAGAATTAAAAAACATTTTTGTATTGGTGTGAACGGTCTTGAAAGCTACTTTTAACTTGTGCTTTTTAAAGGTGTTTGAAATAGGATATATATTATTATTATTATTATTAAAGGTAAATGTGGTGAACTTCTCTTTATGGGAAGATTGTTTTTCTAAGGTGGTCTTGGGTTTATTTCTAAATTTATTGAGAATTTTATTCACGAAAGCTTTACTGAAACCATTACCTTCGGCTATTGCATAAATGGTGTTGATTTCCTTTCTAAAATTCTTACGGGATAAAGGAACATTAAGAGCTCTGAAAATCATACTATTGTAAGCTGTCTTCTTCTGTGTCCCTGGGTGTAGAGAAGTTTGATGGATTGTGTTTACTGTGTGAGTGGGCTTCCTGTAAATATTAAAAGAAATGGTTTTATTCTGATTGCGAGTAATAGTTAAATCGAGATAATTAAGGGAATTGTTGTTCTCGGATTCTATCGTAAACTTTGTGTGTGGATCCAGGTTATTAAGTAATTCAAGAACGGTGTTGCTATCAGTAATGTGAGAATCTAGGATAATAAAAGTATCATCCACATACCGAGTCCAATGTTTGATCCCATTAATTTTACCTATAATGCGAGTGTATTCGAGGAAATCTACGTAAATATCAGCGAGGATTCCCGAGGCCGGTGACCCCATAGGAAACCCCTTCTGTTGGTATATGATGTTGTTAAAAGTAAAGATTTCCTCGAATACACTCGCATTATAGGTAAAATTAATGGGATCAAACATTGGACTCGGTATGTGGATGATACTTTTATTATCCTGGATTCTCACATTACTGATAGCAACACCGTTCTTGAATTACTTAACAACCTGGATCCACACATAAAGTTTACGATAGAATCCGAGAACAACAATTCCCTTAATTATCTCGATTTAACTATTACTCGCAATCAGAATAAAACCATTTCTTTTAATATTTACAGGAAGCCCACTCACACAATAAACAAAATCCATCAAACTTCTCTACACCCAGGGACACAGAAGAAGACAGCTTACAATATAGTATGATTTTCAGAGCTCTTAATGTTCCTTTATCCCGTAAGAATTTTAGAAAGGAAATCAACACCCTTTATGCAATAGCCGAAGGTAATGGTTTCAGTAAAGCTTTCGTGAATAAAATTCTCAATAAATTTAGAAATAAACCCAAGACCACCTTAGAAAAACAATCTTCCCATAAAGAGAAGTTCACCACATTTACCTTTAATAATAATAATATATATCCTATTTCAAACATCTTTAAAAAGCACAAGTTAAAAGTAGCTTTCAAGACCGTTCACACCAATACAAAAATGTTTTTTAATTCTCATACTGTCAACAGCAAAAAATTTTCTAACTCTGGAATATACAAATTAAAATGCCAATCATGTCTTTCAACGTATATTGGGCAAACAGGCCGCCGTTTCAATGTAAGATACTCCGAACATCTTAATGCCCTAAAGTATAATCGCTACTCAGCCATGAGCGAACATTGTAGAGAGAAAAATCATAAATACACAACAATTGATCAAGATTTAAAGATCCTGCATTACGAACAGAAAGGTCCCTTACTTAATATACTAGAGAATATATATATAGATATCGACCAATATAACAATCCCGTCTATAACTTACATGAAATCAACGAAAAGAAAAATATTTTATTGGAAACCTTTGTCCCGCTCATCTGCGAACAGTTCATTAATAAAAAAGAGTTTCACTACCGACATTCTAGAACAAGACCCGCCCTTCCATCAACACCCTCCTTCCGCGAATCACAACGTCCCTCCCTCCCTGCCCCTCCCCCTCCATTACCCCTCCCAACCACATCGACACAGATACACAGTAAGCCACACACAGGCTTAGTTGTCAATGTGACTTGAGACCGACAAGGTCATCTCCATTCGAGACGACAACTTTTAGTTACAAGTAAGTCATATGAGTTTTCTTTTCGTACATCATTTTTAACTTGTTCTTCATCCACCCATATATTCCTTTTTTCTCATTACAGATGTTACACGTTTTATTCGTAGTATTGACGGTCTCACTACACTCCTCAGCATAGCGTTTTATTTAACAGTCAGCAAGATCTATTAGACGAGAGGACTTTGCACCTCAATGTGTTTTTAACTCACTAATCATGATCACTGCCACTTCACATCATTACGTTTTTTAATTTGTTTGTATATTATGTAATCATTGTTTTACTACTGAAGATGGCCTTGAGATTAGGCTGAAACATGTATAGACTTTGCTTCATCTAACAGATGACTTGAATTGTATTGATAGGAGGATTTTATAAATATTTTCTTTTGTAAAGTGATAACCGTCAATACGGAATGAGATTCATAACTTGCAACAGAAATGATATTTAGTACTATAAGTCCAACTACTCAAAACGACAAAATCAGGAAAGAAGTAAATACAAAGACAGCTGGCACTGAGGTCCTTATTACCAGTGTAACAAGGAAGTGTAGACTTCAATGGTGTGGACACATTATGAAAAAAAAGGAACAGCGGAAGACCAGCCAGAAAATGCTTTGACCTAATTGTCGAAGGAAAAAGACCACGAGGAATGCCAAGGAAATGCTGGATAAGGAAAGTAAAATAAGATATGGAGGAGAGAGGTCTCAGGTGGGAAGATGTCCAACAGTAGAACAGAAGATGAATGAAGACAAGAGGGTATGGCGAGCGTTTGTATACCACCTGGAAAACTGGAGTCTGTAAATGATAATGATAATTCATTTCCTATCTTCTTCAATATATTATTTAATCAATTTGTAAGAAATCCACTGGATTTTTTTACATACAAAATCACAAGTTTAGAAAAAATGATGCTCAAAATCCTTAGGTAGCAACAAACAGAACACATTTGGAACTCTACTGGACCAATATGGATGTTACTAACTGCAGAACATTTTTTTCAAACGCCCATACCTGCATGAATATCAGTTTTGAGATATTAAAGATTTCTGTCTACACCAGAAAGGTTCATATTCCTTTCAATGGCATTTCGCAGAAAAGAAGTTGAAACAGCACTGAAGATTAAATGAAACTTAAAGGCTTCAATGTTCTCACATCATGTATGATAAAGGCAGCTGGAATACCAGCATATCACTGAAACACCATTGAAAAGAACATGTACAT
Organism: Anabrus simplex; assembly: GCF_040414725.1. Taxonomy (NCBI): domain Eukaryota; kingdom Metazoa; phylum Arthropoda; class Insecta; order Orthoptera; family Tettigoniidae; genus Anabrus; species Anabrus simplex. Next base: position 628,428,280 of record NC_090266.1, on the reverse strand, counting down.
TTCTGGTGTTAACAGAAATCTTTAATATCTCAAAACATCTTTTCATGCACTTATTGGCTTTCGAGAAAAACACTTCCCAGTTGATGAGCACCATGTACTGTATAAGGAAAAAAACAGAAATAGTAATAACTATTACCAGCAGCAAAGTTGATAAAATTAAGCAAACATGTGCAATAAAATGTTGTAATGGAATGGGTATTACTCCTGAATGAAATGTTTACTTGCATATCCTGCAAAATGTGAGGCACATACCAAGAAATATTTAGCTAACATTTTCCATGAATACACACCTTGGGAGTGGCGACCCCATTGTAATAATAGCCTATATATGTTTCAATCATTACATCCCTGACCTGGTCAAAGACTGGAAAACAGGTTGTAGGTTTTCATTTTCATTCCATGAATACAAACTGAAGAGTACACTAAGCCTACATATGTGGGCAAGTCTTTTTTCTTTTCTTTTTTACAATGTGCTTTACGTCACACTGATACAGATAGGTCTTATGGCAACAATGGGATAGGAAAGGCCTAGGAGTGGGAAGGAAGCAGCCATGGCCTTAATTAAGGTACAGCCCCAGCATTTGCCTGGTGTGAAAATGGGAAACCATGGAAAACCATCTTCAGGGCTGCCGACAGTGCGGTTCAAACCCACTTTCTCCAAAATGCTAGTTAAGTCTTAAGCATGTAATTATAACATTTCAGTTATGCATGTAGGTGTACAAGAAAATTATAAAGAAAAAATAAGAGAATTAATTTATGGACCAAAATAGGATTAAAGGTTAAAAAGAACCAAAAAAATTTCTCTTTTAAACAAAGAAGTCTGCCGGGCTGAGTGGCTCAGACGGTTGAGGCGCTGGCCTTCTGATCCCAACCTGGCAGGTTCGATCCTTGCTCAGTCCGGTGGTATTTGAAGGTGCTCAAATATGTCAGCCTAATGTCGGTAAATTTACTGCCACGTAAAAACTCCTGCGGAACTAAATTCTAATATTCTGTAAATCACTATAACAATGATTTATTGTTGAACAGTATCCTCCTTATTCAATACCTTATGGTTAATGTGAATTTAAAAAACTTAAAATTCACAATCGTCACAACCATACATTTTTCGATTCTAATTGGATCATCTTCAGTAGATTGCTAAAATTGACATTACATATTGTGGTTGAAAACATTTAAAACTGAAGTAAGAATGATGTTATGAATGTTAAAGTGTTCTCATTAAGAAATGTTCATGCTCTTATAAGGTTGTGGTTTAAAATATTCAGTGTGCACTATTGTCCCCTTGTCGTGATATCCTCTTGATGTTATCATTAGTTGCAAGTCTACAAATTGGACTAGACAGTATCTGATTAATGATTGATATTATGTGATTTGGTTCGCTGCTAATAAGGATTACCATAATTGCATAAGTTTTGATGGTATGATTGCCTGTAATTGGAAAGTTAAAGTAAATTGAATGCCAAAGAAACACAAAAATATAGTAACATGTGTTTGTCAGTAACAAAGTTTTGACAAACCTTCTTTGCCCAATTGAACGATGTGTTTATATACGTGGTTTTGTGCACACTAACCCAGTTTATAATGTGCTGTAGGCTCAAGATCTTGAGGAGAAACGGCAGGAGGGGTGGGGAGGACTGAACTTGACAAGACTGGTAAAGGAACTGTAGGCAGAGCATGTGAAGTTATGTGGGGGCGGAACCTTTCATTATCAGCACCTTAGCGTCTCTGAAAACCGTAAAAAAAGTAGTTTGCGGAACATAAATCAAATAACAATATTATTATTAAACAAAGACAGCTCACCTTTCTCCGGGCAAGAAATTCCATTCCACGAGCAATACCCACAGCAGTTTCAAGGACTTGAGTTTCAGACAGAGAGCAAAATTGGTGTTGATTCAATGAAGATGGGTCAAGACATCTGCTTGCTAGTAAAACATCTTTCAGTGTGGCAGGTTGGTGATCAATCACAATAAATAAAGTATCAGGGGTTTCACAGGTTCCTATAAGACTCACCAGGTTCTTACAAGAACCAACCTGAATCAAGGTATTTAAGTCCTGTAGCATTGACTTTTTATCTACTGGTGCAAGTTCTCCGTCTGTAAGAAGTAGAATGTCCTAAAAATTATCACTTGCATGCTGCATGAAATAATAATTAGGCAACAATTATACTCTTTCACTTCACAGAGATTTAGTCTAATGGAAAGGCCACTGGAAAGTTAGTGGTTACTTATCAGTCTGAAATAAAATTTCACAACAATGAAAGTGCAACCATATTTCAAAAAGAAATTTTAAAAATGCTTTAAACTCATGCATGAGCAATGTAAGAATGACAGAATTTTTAAAGAAACACAATAAATGGGTTAATTACCTGCAATCACATATATTGCAACCGGAATAGGGAAGCCTCTTTGTTGAACAGTTCCTTTCATTACGTTTCCATACTTTCCTTTCCCCAAACGTTCACTTTTTACATCCAAAAAGTTGCGAGGAATATTCCACACTCGTTGCTTTAATTTTTCATAATGATCTGTCCATTCGTCCTCCTCATCAGGTACATAACCATTATGGACATAGCTACTGGTATCCTAAAAAGAAATACTTTTGTACAACACTGCAACAGATGGTAATAATAATAATAATAATAATAATAATAATAATAATAATAATAATAATAAAAATAATAATAATAAGAGGAAACCAATTTTAATATTACGACCATAAAGAATACCCAAAATTCTTAACAACTCATATAACTGAATCATGGAAGTGAAGAAATTCAAATATTTGGGAGAGATAACTCAAGAAAACGGTTTAGAAAAATCTGCTATAGAAAAGAGGATACACAAGATGGAAAGGGCATATGGTATTACTAAAAACTTCTATAATAAACATCATTTATGTACAATCCAGTGGTGGTAGAAGGGGAAAGGGCAACCCCCACATACACAGAAGTGCCTCCTTTCAATCATTACTGATCTGCATTTTTTTTTAAATTTTGCTATTTGTTTAATGTCGCACTAACACATAGTTTTCGGCGATGGAAGGGTGGGAGATTTGGAAGGTAGCAGCCGTGGCCTCCATTGAGGTACAGCCCCAGCATTTGCCTGGTGTGAAAATGGGAAACCAAGGAAAACCATCTTCAGGGCTGCCGACAGTGGGATTCGAACCCACTATCTCCCGAATGCAAGCTCATAGCTGCGCGACCCTAACCGCACGGCCACTTGCTCGGTAGATCTCCATTCACGGCAGTCGCCCAGGTGGCAGATTCCCTATATCTGTTGTTTTCATATCCATTTCTAAAATGATTGCAAAGAAATTGGAAATTTATTGAACATCTCCCTTGGTAAGTTATTCCAATCCCTAACTCCCCTTCTTATAAACAAATATTTGCCCCAATTTGTCCTCTTGAATTCCAGCGTTATCTTCAGATTGTGATCTTTCCTACTTTTAAAGACACCACTCAAACATATTCGTCTGCTGATGTCATTCCACGCCATCTCTCCAATGACAGCTCGGAACATACCACTTATATCACGAATATTACAACAATATTTCTTGAACCACCTATTCAATACATTCCACTATTTTATGTGGTTAAAATTTTACATAGTATTAACCCATTCCAGTCTGGGCCTTAATATCCCTAACAAACGTTCTGGACTGGGCATTTTCTGTACCTGTAGGAGATATTTACATGATTCTTTTTTCTTTATGCTTGTTTGAGCATCTAGTTTTGAGAAACGCTGTTCGAATCATGTCAACTATCACTTGAGATTTTAAAATTGTTTATATATTATACCATGTTTTTGCGAATGAAATTAAGGCCTGATGGATAACTAAGCAAGTTACAGTTTTCTGAAATACAATTATTTTTACCCTATTTTGCTAATATAAAATGTGCATTGCAATTAAAAACAACAATAATGAGTACGATATAAAAATAATAATTTTGCAATAATAATAGTAATAATTACAATAATGAAAATGGGAGCTCTTATGAAATTTTATTTTAATTGATAAATTTTGTCAAGTTACTCAAATGTAAAATTATTGTTCCATTTACCACAAAAGACTTCCGAGAAAGAGAAAATGCAGTCTTCTAAACAGACAACTTTACTAATATGTGGACAATCTTACGTATTCACGCAAATATGAAATACGCGGGAACATGCGCTAGGCCGTAAAACGAACTCCAATCATAATGAAATGTAAGAAGCTGTTTCGAATTCATATGTCAATAATATGTTCATTTGCGCATAAACTTATAATATATCATAAAATATCGAAAATATCACTTTTGTCAAGCACATGTTTGCCGCGATAAGCCATGTCTTCGAGCTCACTGAGTGACAACATCTACTGATGCATGTTGATAGAAAATATCGTAAATTCTCTGACTTAGACATATAATACTGCAATTTGCTTAAATACTCTCGTAACTAATACATGAAGAAACACGATGTAACCACCAGAAAGCGTGCATAGCTCGTTCTCGATTTTTAGTGAATTGTCAAACCTTACTACGGGCTATGCCCGCAGCGCGGCCTGAGCGTAATTTCGGCCGCTGTGAGCTATGCTTGCAGTTAGACCGGAAAGAGTTAAGAAGTCTTAAGGTACATGTTTCACCCTTTTTATGGGCATCATCAGACTAACTCAATCTTAAAGTTATTGGTTGTGGAACCTATCTAATCTTATAAAATGTACAGCAGAATAAAAATATTAAACAATGGTCTCTTAAAATATTGTACAAGAACATCTAAAACAGTGACAATGCACAGAAATTTTATTAAGTATATTGAGAAATAAAAGTTTTGAAGACTATAACATGGTCAATCTTGAATATGTGAGTGCATAAAGCCAAAATGGATCTTCTTCTTCTTATACACCATTAGAACATTGACGACCTTGAGTGTGATAGTACATTAATCCTCGGGGAGCATTTGACCCACTCCTGTAACATGAGTTCAAGATAGCAAGACCAATGTCAAATATATTTACAACAGAAGTATGAACATATCTCGTGTGTTAAATGATGATGATGCTTGTTGTTTAAAGGGGACTAACATCAAGGTCATCGGCCCCTAATGGTACGAAATGAAACAACAAAAAGTTCAAATTCATCCACTGACCAAAATAAAATAAAAAATGTCATGGGAAAATGGACATGAACCCAACAAAAAATACACAAAAAACAGTGGAACAGACTAAAAAAAAAAAAAGGTCGTAAATAATAGTATTACTGACCAAGGGACCACTCGTAAAGCACAATGATGCTTGATGTGTAAAGGGGTGCAAAATCCACGCCTAAGGTCCCACAGAATGGTACATGTCGCGAGTAAAGCAGAACCATGGTATTTGTCATGTTGGGGTACTAATCAAAAGCAGCGAAGACTCACTGTGTTCCACACAAGATGGTACTACTCCCAAGTATTGCACTTCGTACAGGGAACGCAGACCTATGGTGTTTCTCACACAATGGCGCCACTCATAGCCGACGCAAACCGATAAGGTTTTTTACCTAGGTGTACTAACCACAGGGACTTGCACTATCCCGTGGTGTTCCTCACATAGTGGGTACTAATCACAGGCAATGCAGACCCACGATGCCGCTCATATAACGGTACAACTCACAGGCTACGCCCAGACCCGCGGTGTTGCTCACATGGGTACGATGCACGGGTACTGGAAATCCCCAGGCCAGCCCCTTTACTGCTACTAATCACAAACGTATTTTGTACCTAATTTAGTGGTACTACTCGCAAGTACAGGCAATCCATGGTGTTCCCCGCGTGATGGTACGAATCAAAAGTAGTTTCATGGTTCTAATTCAATCATCCCTTGGTCGCCCCTTTTAGTCACCTCTCACGACAGGCAGGGGATACCGTGGGTGTATTATTCGTCTGCATCCCCAGCCCACAGGGGGTAAGGAGAGAGAAAAAAGAAGAAGGGATCCCCCACTTCGAAAAATGAAGTAACGGACAAAGAAAGGCAAGGGCCATGAAGGGCGTGAAAATGAAAGACTCCCTAGGCCTCGAATGCTCTAATACCGTCGGGGTTGGAAAAGAACAAGGGAGGTCGGATAAGATATACGAAAGCGAGGAGCCTGGCACAAGTAAGTGGAAGCAATGCCAAGACTCAGCTAAGGGCCCCGTGGTCGCCAATCCACACTCCCAAGTTGAAAGTCCCTTGGGCCCCTTTTAGTCTCCTCTTAAAACAGGCAGGGGATACCACGGGTGTATTTTATATGTGCGTCCCCCACTCGCAGGGAGTTGTGTGTTTGGTCCGCAAGAGGTATTTTATTTCCCTCAAGTCCGCCGGCAAGCTGGTTAGGACCCCTCTATCCGCCACCTGGGACGCGCCATGTGGGAGTATCACCTCTCCCCCTGCTACGCCAGCGTAGTAGGTTCGTGGTCTCGCGTGTTAAAAGAATACGGCTGATATTATCACAAAGTCGTAGAAAAATGTATGGCACTTCTTCTTGGAGATGTTGATAATGAAGGGTCAAGGCTAGCTGTTGCTACTGCAATGATATGTTGGGAATCGACAGGTTCCAAAAGATGGTCTAGTGGGTGTAGTTATCCCTGTTGAAATACTTACTCGAGGAAGTGATAGTGTTTTATATGAAACAAAATGTTGAGGACATTCTTTTTCTTACAAGTTGCTTTACGTCGCTCTGACTCAGACAGGTCTTATGGCGATGATAGGACAGGAACGGGCTAGGAGTGGAAAGGAAGCGGCCGTGGCCTTAATTAAGTTACAGCCCCGGCATTTGCCTGGTGTGAAAATGGGAAACCACTGAAAACTATTAAGGAGGACTAGTTAGACGGGTGTTGTACATGAGACCTCCAGTAAATCAATACGCCTACGGAAGTACTTACTCGTACGGAGCATGTCAAGTACATCAGACTGTTCCAGCAGTGCTAACTTGACTGACCTTTCTACTTCTAGTGTTATTTCGATGTGGCAAAGGCGGTGAAAGACACGGAGGGGGGAAGGGGTGGGCGGGTCTTTGCGCACAAGTGGTGTTGTTAGAGGGGGTTTATTAGGAGTAGTATGGGTGGGCCTAGTGTTTGGCGAGGTGGTGGGAGCTTTGGAACAAAATGTACTAAAAATTTGCAGAATTTTGTTATGTTTCAAATTTACAATACCTAAAAATTTAGGAGAATAATTACTTGTAACATACCACTTAGTCGAGCAGCTTGTCTCCTTTCTACCAAGTCTTCCCAGCCCAAACTTTGTAACCATTTGTAATTCTACTCTTTTTTCGGAAATCACCCAGAAAAAAATCGAGCTCTTTTCTTTCTTTTTTTTTTTTCCCAGTTCTTGAATCAAGTAATCCTGGTGATAGTCAAATACACTGAAACAATACCCTAGTTAGAGTCTTACCACAGATTTATATGCCCTCTCCTTTACATCCTTACTACAACCCCTAAACACCCTCATAACCACGTGCAGAGATCTGTATCCTTTATTTACAATCATATTTATGTGATTACCCCAATGAAGATATTTCCTTATATTAACACGTAGGTATGTACAATGATCCCCAAAACGAACTTTCACCCCATCAAAGCAGTAAATAAAACTGAGTGGACTTTTCCTATTTGTGAAACTCACAACTGACTTTTAACCCGTTTATCATCACCATTGCCTTCCACCTCACAACATTATTGAGGTCAATTTGCAGTTGCTCACAATCTTGTAACTTATTTATTACTCTGTATAGAATAACATCACCTGCAAACAGCCTTATCTCTGATTCCACTTCTTTACACGTACCATTGATATATATAAGAAAACATAAAGATCCAATAATACTGCCTTGAAGAATTCCCTTCTTAATTATTATAGGGTCAGATAAAGCTTCGCCTACTCTAATTCTCCGAGATCTATTTTCTAGAAATATAGCATCCCACTGAGTCACTCTTTTCTGCCAGTAGTCTCCCATGATCCACCCTATCAAATGGTTTAAACAGATCAATCACCATACAGTCCATTTGATGACCTGAATCCAAGATATCTGCTATATCTTGCTGGAATCCTACAAGTTGAACTTCAGCGGAATAACCTTTCCTAAACCCGAACTGCCTTCTATCAAACCAGTCATTAATTTCGCAAACATGTCAAATATAATCAGAAAGAATGCTTCCCCAAAGCTTACATACAATGCATGTCCAACTTACTGGCCTGTATTTTTCAGATTTATGTTTATCACCCTTTCCTTTATACAAAGGGGCTACTATAGCACCTCTCCATTCATTTGGTATAGCTCCCTTCATGTAAACAATAATCAAGTAAGTACTTCAGATATGGTACTATATCCCAACCCATTGCCTTTAGTATATCCCCAGGAATCTCATCAATTCCAGCCGCTTTTCTAGTTTTCAACTGTTCTATCTTATTGTAAATGTCATTGTTATCATAGGTAAATTTTAATACTTCTTTAGTATTTAGTCACCTCCCCTATCTGGACATTATCCTCATAACCAACAATCTTTACATGCTACTGACTGAATACTTCCGCCTTTTGAAGATCCTCGCATGCACACTCCCCTTATTCATTAAAGATTCCTGGAATGTCCTTCTTGGAACCTGTTTCTGCCTTAAAGTACCTATACATACTATTCCATTTTTCACTAAAAATTGTATGACCACCAATTATGCTTGCCATCATGTTATCCTTGGCCGACTTCTTTAATGGATTCAATTTCCTAATAAGTTCCTTCAATTTCTCCTTACTTCCACAGCCATTTCTAACTATTTCTTTCCAACCTGCAACTCCCTCTTAGTTTCTTTACTTCTCTGTTATATTATAGTGGATCTTTACCATTCCTTACCAGCTTTAAAGGTACAAACCTATTTTCACATTCCTCAACAATTGCTTTAAACCCATCCCAGGGTAACTTTACATTTTTATTTACCGTTTTCCACCGACAACAGTTACTTTTTCATAACTCCCTCATGCCTGTTTTATCAGCCATATAGTACTGCCTAATAGTCCTACTTTTAAGATCTTCCTTTCTCTCACATTTATTTTTAACCATGACAAAAACCGCATCGTGATCACTAATACCATCTATTACTTCGGTTTCTCTATAGAGCTCATCTGGTTTTACCAGCACCACATCCAGGATATTCTTCCCTCTAGTTAGTTCCATCACTTTCTGAATTAGCTGCTCTTCCCACATTAACTTATTTGCCATTTGTTGTTCATGTTTCCTGTCGTTTGCATTACCTTTCCAATTGACATTTGGTAAATTGAGATCACCTGTTCACTTTCCTTTCCATATCATTTCCAACATAGCTGATTATCTTATCAAATAATTCTGAATCAGTGTCAGTGCTACCCTTTCCCGGTCTGTATACTCCAAAGACATCAAGTTGCCTATTATCTTTAAGAGATGAGCCTTACACCTAGAATTTCATGTCTGTCATCTTTAACTTTTTCGTAGCTTACACATTCTTCTTTCACCAGAATGAATACTCCCCCTCCTACGACTCCTATCCTATCTCTACGATACACACTCCAGTTCCGTGAGAATATTTCTGCATCCATTATATCATTCCTCAGCCATGATTCAACTCCTATTACAATATCTGGTATGTATATATCTATTAAATTAATTTGATTCCTCTCTTTACAGTACTTCTACAGTTGAGCACTGTCATCCCTACTTGACTTCCAGTTCCCTGTACCCTTATCACCGCTTCCTAGGCCACCCCGTTTCCCAGAATGTACCTGTCTATAACCCTTCTAAATAAATTTCCTAACTTATACATACCACTGCGGTTTAAGTGAAGGCCATCTGAGCGCAAATCCCAATCTCCTACCCACCCATTAGGATCTAGAAATCTCACTCCCAGTTACCTACAATACCAACTCCATAGTCTCATTAAAATCCCCAATCGCCTTCCAGTCAGTATCCCTCCTACACAGTATTCCACTGATAACAATCTCTGCTTCTTTAAACTTCTCCCGTGCTGCATTTACCAGATCCCACACATCCCTAACTATGTTGGTACTTTTTTTTTTTTTTTTTTTTGCTAGTTGCTTTACGTCGCACCGACACAGATAGGTCTTATGGCGACGATGGGGCAGGAAAGGGCTAGGAGTGGGAAGGAAGCGGCCATGGCCTTACTTAAGGTACAGCCCCAGCATTCGCCTTGTGTGAAAATGGGAAACCACGGAAAACCATCTTCAGGGCTGCCGATAGTGGGGTTCGAACCTACTATCTCCCGAATGCTGGATACTGGCCGCACTTAAGCGACTGCAGCTATCGAGCTCGGTACTGGTACTTTTAAACCTGCTTGTCTTACATTGTTAGTACCAATGTGAAACACTACCACTTTGTCCTATCCCTCCTCCTCTTCTACTTTTGTCAACATCTGCCTCAACCTAATTCCTGGACAATACTCTACCCTGGCTCCCTTTCCTCCACACACTTTCCCCACATGTCTAACAATGGAATCCCCCATGACCAGAGCCTCAACCCTACCAACCTCATTTGGTCCCCTCCCCTCCTGGTCAGCCCTATCTTCTCTCACTGCTGCAGATGCTACTTCCTCCTCCCTTTTCTCCCTCCCATGAACCTGTTCCACCTGTCTTTTCCTATCCACTACTCCACCTTTCCCTTTCCTACCTTTTCCCTTCCTCCTACTTCCATACTTCTCAGCAACAGTTCCCTGTTCCTCATCTTCCCTCAGTTGTTCTACCTGCAGTGACTCGTACCGATTTCTCACAGACACCTGTCCTGAATTCTGATCCTGAATAGACCCCTTAACCTGCAATCTCCTTCCTCTTAAAACATTAGACCACCTGTCTTCTATAATTTCCCCCCTTTCCTTCCCATCCCTCTTTTACACCTACTGTATCCTGTACATTCTTTGACGGAGGCCTACTTTCCTTCCTGTCCTCTGAGAGAATCCTAATTATCTCCCTCAAATTCTCCAACTCTTCCCTCATACTCCTTAATGCCTGGCCACACCCACAGTTCCTACACTTGCACTCCTTAGCCAATCTTTACAGATAATCGGATGAAAAGGAAAAATAAAATAACTTATCGTGTGCAAAATAAAAATAAAGAAAAGAAATATTGTCTAGGATAGTTCACGAAGATCATACAACAAGAAGGTAATTAATATAAGCTGCTACTACTACACTACAATACTATTTAGTTGTACAATTTTTTTCTACAACACCCTAACAGAATGAAAATTGCTGTTAATTACTGAAAACTGAAAGTAATACACAAGAATTACACAATCCTCGCATGTGTATGTTTACATAATCTTTTCTCAATATATAGGGATGTACAATTTTAAATTTACATATTTATACTCTAAACACTGTAATATTAGTATAACAATGATCCTAATGTATGCTATACGCCTACATATTAAAAGTAACAAGACCCAGTCATTCATATCCTCACTCATACCCCTGAATAAACACTCTTCCAAGCCCAAACTCGTTCATAACCTATTTTGCACATGCAACTATACATGTCTGCCTATATTTTACTGTCCTTGCACACATCATTCTTGAAATTCTAGTTTATACAAGTTATATACATCACACAACATGGATTATGTACACATACATTTTTCTTTACTGTGCTGATGAAGTGATGAAAAGGAAGTAGTTTTACTTTAAGTACTTACACTGCTGGGGTAAAGAACTTTGTATTAACATTTTCTAATTATTCCTTACAGCGCTTTTTATAATGTTTAAAAAATTGTGAATATCTAAGCCAAGCCAAGTACAGCTATGTCAACAATCCACTCGCACTACCACAGTTCAGCTTCTCCAGCGAGCTGGGTTTCCTTGCCAGCGCGATAGAGAACTACCCCCAGCGAAATTTAAGGTCACTTGGGTGATGCATGCACTTGGAAGCTTCTTCGAGGCGGAGCTGTGCCCCCTCCCCCTGACAGCAATTTACGGCAACAGGTCAGCTAGCTTAGGTAATGGGTGTTAGTTTTAATACTTTACACTCGTAGTCTTCAGCGCCACACACTAGAGACTGCAATAAAAAATATCAACATCTTAACAGTATAGCCACATGCACATCATCTCGCTAATAAAAATAGAGCCAGTATATGAAATCAATTGTAAAAAAGAAGAATATATTTTAGTCTTGGGTTTCGAAATGTATACAGTTTTTTCGAGCATTTCACTGATGACACGTGTAGAGTATGTGTTCCGATAGCCACAGAAAAATATTTAGGTTGCCCAGCATGAACACAGGGTTGAGCGCGAATGGTTGTCTGTGATGGTGGTATATAGTGAATTTTTGTAGTTTTCCTCTTGGATTATAGGTGAAGGTTTTGCGAGTTCTGTGACATTCTTCACGAATATAACATGTGTTATACGTTGTGACAAATATTTTCCCTCGTTTGTTGTTGATGCACATACACTCAGTATGCGAGTGAAACTATAAAACTTCGACGGTAAAATACCAGTTAAGTTTAGATTAGGCTTTTTAACTAAAAAACAAAAAGTTAGTCCCAGTGTATTTTTGTGAAAACCATGACTGTGCTATCACGAAGCATCACCGGACGAAACTGTAAGTACACTGCTGAAAATCTGCTATAGATTAAGTTATGATGGTGTCGTCACTGACGTGAATATCAATTTGGAAGTATGTATGAGCATGTGGTTGAAAATATTCTTGAAAGATCTTTCTCAGGTAGACCTTTTCAAGAAAAATGCAGCCTTATAGAATGGTAATGTTGACTTTAGAGAGTGTAGTGGGGCTACGATTGTTTATATTTAAAAAACTTTTTTGCAGCTGGGGTAATGAATATGTTCACCGCACACCACTGTCCAATAATACAATAATAAAATTACAATATCTATGTGAGCAAACGCCTAGTATTAAATTAAAAATCAGATAAGGGTGAAGTATTAAAAATACGACTCATTAGAAAACCTGGGTCAAATGAAAAGTACAGAATTGGGGAAATGAAGAAGTAATTTGGAAATATATCAGAACATAGAAAGCATAATGGAAGCAATAAGATAAAATGAGACTTTTCTTTTCCTTTTCTTTTCTTGGACATATCTTTTTTTTTTTTGCTATTGGCTGTACGTCGCACCGACACAGATAGGTCATATGGCGACGATGGGACAGGAAAGGCTAGGACTGGGAAGGCCGTGGCCTTAATTAAGGTACAGTCCCAGCATTTGCCTGGTGTGAAAATGGGAAACCACGGAAAACCATCTTCAGGGCTGCCGACAGTGGGGTTCAAACCCACTATCTCCCGAATACTGGATAATGGCCGCACTTAAGCGACTGCAGCTATCGAGCTCGGTGGACATATCTTTAGGATGGATGAAAACAGATTAACAAAGAAAAAAGTCAACAATTTGGATTTAAGAGTTCAAGAAATCTTTGGAATGAAATAATATCAGAAGAGAAGATATCGAAGAAAAAGGTATTTTTAGAAATAAACTGTTAAAGATGAAAGGATTCCAAGGCAACAGGGAAGAGAAAACTGGTAAAAACTGGTCTGTTTGTCAGGAGAGAAAGAAGATACACAGTGAAAGGATAAAAAGTATTGGAAAGAAAGGAAAATATCAAAGGCTGAGGAACTGAAATTGCCATGCAGTCACTAGCAGTCCATCATAGGATGATAATGACGATGATGAAGATATCAACCACCCTTTCGATAAGTATTGGCTTTTTAAGAAAAAATACAATTAGAAAATGTTTGGCCTAAAACAGAGTTTTTAATATTCTGTAAGTCCACTGACATAGGCCTAACAAGTAGGTACTCTTTAAAAGATAACCACCTGTATGAGAATTTTTGAACCTACAACCCTGAACTCACAGGACAAAGACTTACTTTGCTATGCAGCTATTCAAAGTCAATCTTCTTTTTCCTGGCCTTGTCCCAATTATTTAATGTCAGCACTGCTTTACGGACAGATGCCTTATCCAACACCACCCTTATCTGGAAGAATGTATTCCCTACTGCATGTTTCTGTGATGGTTGGCACGATGGTGAGACGTGTGTAAATGAAGATATTAAATATGATGCATACAAACACCCAGTCTCTAAGCTAGAAGAATTAAACAGTACTGATGGGCAGTGCTCTCACTTGAGACTCTCGAGACGGACATCACAGATCTCAAGACTCTTGCGAGAATCTCAAGACCGGTTTTTCTGTGCTGCAATCTGTGCCACGTCCCAGTAACTCGGAGCTTAAGATTGATAGTATATCATCAGCAGTTATTGTGTGAGATAACGTTCTCGTACCGAAACGTCTGTGCTGACAAAATTTGTCAAAAGCCTGGAAAAGTACTGCATGTTCAACTATGAGCCCCTTAATACCACTAACAAAAGTGAAAACAGGTCAGTATCTTAAAAGGTTCATGAGTAATTTGAGGTGTACATCTTAGCTGAAATTCTCTGTATAATTTGTTAGAAGTGTAGATAGGATGTACACCTACCTGGATACCTCACAACTGTTTCCGACAGAGTAGCTTCTTTTGTAGACCTGGTTGGATGTCTTCTCTGTGACAATTTAACTTCAGTGATATTGTGTGTGTTTAAGTGGCTGACCATCCCAGAAGTATTTCTGCTGACATACTTTACTTCCTTTGAACAACAGAGCGTAATATGCTATGTGGCATTTCCTAAAAATAATCCCACGTCTATGAAACTGTCTTAAAGTTGTCACGAACAATTAGACACAATTACACATTCATATAACGAAGTACCTAATTATCAATCAATCACCAATGATCTGAATTTAGGCCAGTTGCCCAGGTCGCAGATTCCCTATATGATGTTTACTTAGACTTTTCTTAAATAACTGCAAAGAATTTGGAAATTTACTGAACATTTCCCTTGGTAAATTATTCCAATCCCTAACTCCCCTTCCTCCAATAAACTAATATTTGTCCGAATTTGTCCTCTTGAATTCCAACTTTATCTTCATATTGTGTTCTTTCTTACTTTCAAAAACACCACTCAGACTTATTTGTCTAGTGTTATTCCACACCATCCCTTCACTGACAGCTTGGACGAGCATCTCATCTCCTTTCTCCAAAGTCCTTCCAGCCCAAACTTGGCAAAATTCTTGTAATGCTACTCTTTTGTCGGAAATCATGCAGAAAAACTCTAGCTGTTATTCATGGGATTTTTTCCAATTCTCCAATCAAGTAATCCTGCTAAGGGTCCCATACGCTGGAACCATACTCTAGATGGGGTCATCCAAAAAACGTATATGCCCTCTCCTTTACATCTTTACTACAACCCCTAAATACCCTCATAACCATGTGCCGAGATCTGTATACTTTATTTACAATCCTGTTTATGTGAGTACCCAATGAAGATCTTTCCTTATAGTAACACCTAGGTACTTAGTGATCTCCATAAGGAACTGTCACCCCATCAACGCAGCAATTGAAACTGAGAGGATGCTTCTTAATAGTGAAACTCACAAACTCACACTTAACAGATCCAGCCACCTTGCAGGATGGATGACGCCTTCCGAAAGACTTCCTCCAGGCCACGAGGAAAGCTGGTCAATATGGAAGACACTCAACAGGTTGCCTTCAGGAGTTGGTAGAACAAAGACCAACATGAGAAAGTGGGGTTTTGTTTGTAACTCCACTCTATGTGAATGCGGTGACGAACAGACAATGAGCCATCTTCTTGTTTGTAACTTGTGTCCAACTACTTGTTCTCTCCAGAATGTGATCGATGCTACCAAGGAAGCATGTGAATTAGCTGCATATTGGTCACACCACATTTAATTAATTTTGTATTTATGTAGAGCTTAAATAACATCGTTACCTGCCATCATCGGAAATGATTAATGATTATAGTACCAGATTTGTTATTGTCCTGTATAATTGTAAGTATAATGTATAAATCATACCACTGACTGCTGTCAATCTCCCAACATTGTCAATGTCTTTTGCTCACATCTTGTAACTTATAGGCATGATATAGGCTTTTGGGCTTATGATGTGTCAAGAAAATAAGGTGAAATTCTTTACGTTTCGCAGAGAAATTTGCTCTGTGCCTTCAGAAGAAAAACCCGACTGTTCGCGAGAAAGGCTTTACCTTTAAAGGTTGTAAGGAATGGTAAAGACCCACTATATTATAACAGAGAAGTAGAGAGACTAAGAAGGAGGTGTAGGTTGGAAAGAAATAAGAGTTAGAAATGGCTGTGGAAGTAAGGCGAAATTGAAGAAAATTACTAAGAACTTGAATCTAGCAATGAAGTCAGCTACAAATAACATGATGGCAAGCATAACTGGCAGTCATACAAATTTTAGTGAAAAATGGAAGGGTATGTATAGGTACTATAAAACAGAAACAGGTTCCAAGAAGGACATTCCAGGAATCATTATTGAACAAGGAGAGTGTGTATGTGAGGATCTTCAAAATTCAGAACTATTCAGTTTGCAGTATGTTAAGATTGTTGGTTACAAGGATAATGTCCAGATAGAGGAGGTGAATAATACTTAAGAAGTATTAAAATTTACCTATGACAACAATGACATTGAAAACTAGAAAAGCAGCAGGAATTGTTAAGGTTACGGGGGATATACTACAGATAATGGGCTGGGATAAGGTACCATATCTGAAGTACTTATTTGATTATTGTTTGCATGAAGGGCTATACCAAATGAATGAAGAGTTGCTATAGTAGCCCCTATGTAGAAAGGAAAGGGTGATAGGCAGTTCGGGTTTAGTAAAACGTTATTCCTATGAACCTCAACTTGTAGGATTCCAGTGAGATATAGCAGTTATCCTGGATTCAGGAGGTCACACGGACTGTATTGTGATTGACCTGTCTAAGGCATCTGATAGGGTGGATAATGGGAGACGATTGGCAAAAAAAGAGTTCAAATGGACTAGACAAAAGAGTGACTGAATGGGTGGCTATATTTCTAGAAAATAGAACTCAGAGAATTACAGTAGGCGAAGCTTTATCTGACCTTGTAATAATTTAGATGGGAATTCCTCAAGGCAGTATTATTTGAAATTTATGTTTTCTTATATATATATATATACAATAAATGATATGAGTAAAGTAGTGGAATCAAAGATAAGGCTTTTTGTAGATGATAATATTCTGTATAGAATAATAAATAAGTTACGAGGTTGTGAGCAACTGCAAAGTGGCCTCGATAATGTTGTGAGATGGACAGTAGGCAATGGTATGATGATAAACGGGATTAAAAGTCAGGTTGTGAGTTTCACAAATAGGAAAATTCCTCACAATTTTAATTACTGCATTGATGGGGTGAAAGTTCCTTTTGGGGATCATTGTAAGTACGTAGGTGTGTAAGGAAAGATCTTCATTGGGGTAATCACATAAGTATGATTGCAAATAAAGGGTACAGATCTCTGCACATGGTTAAGAGTATTTAGGGGTTGTAGTAAGGGTGTAAAGGAGAAGGCATAAGACCCCAACTAGAGTATGGTTCCAGTGTGTGGGACCCTCACCAGGATTACTTGATTCAACAACTGGGAAAAATCCAAAGAAAAGCAGCTCGATTTGTTCTGGGTGATTTCCGACAAAAATGTTGCAAAGTTTGGGGAGACTTGGGAGAAAGGAGATGAGCTGCTCGACTAAGTGGTATGTTAAAAGTTACAAATCTCATTGTTGGGTCCATATTGAGCAACGTGTATCTTTCTAAAATAATGTGTTTTTCCTGAGAGTCCCCTTTTTCAATACATTATGTTTTTATACATAGGCCATGTAAACACAATTCACTAGTCATAACAATTCACATCAGCTGGATGTTTCTACAGAATATATAGGCTAATACACATAAAAATATTTTTTTAGTTAAAAAAATTTGTCAGCTTTACCATTTTAAGTATTTTATTATTAAGCAAAATACAGGACCCTGGCTATTTTGAACTTAGGTAGTAGGAACAGCAGCTGAAGATGCCTAAAAAAATAGACGAAACATGTTCCGTTGAAGACATAACAATAATATAAAAATACACAGTTAAAAAATTAAGGGAACATGTTTTTGAACGTATGCCATGCTCCACAAAACAATACCTCACACCCAGGTATATAACCACCTAAACCTTTATTCTTTACCGTTGAAGTATACAAAAGAACATCGATGGATTCGCGTTCTTTTTCAGAACACAAACGGAAATGT
Source organism: Anabrus simplex (assembly GCF_040414725.1). Lineage (NCBI taxonomy): Eukaryota > Metazoa > Arthropoda > Insecta > Orthoptera > Tettigoniidae > Anabrus > Anabrus simplex. Next base: position 628,410,140 of record NC_090266.1, on the reverse strand, counting down.
CCAAATAGGGCCAAAAACAAAGTGATAACAGTCCTCCAGGGTGGATTTTGATCACAGCTGGAGAGCTTCCGTATGATGTATGTCCTCCACGAGCATTTATCACAGCTTGGCACCGACGTGGCATGCACCATATAAGTTGACGGAGGTCACGTTGCGGTATCAGGTCCCATTCTTCAATGAGAGCCTGTTCGAGGTCTTGGAGAGGCTGTGGTGGAACAGGATGCCCAAGAACACTTCTGTCAAGCCTATCTCACACATGCTCGATGGGATTAAGGTCGGGACTCACTGCTGGCCATTCCATCTCTTGAATGTCAGTTCTCCCAAGACAGCTCTGGTGATGCGCAGTACATGAGCATTGGCATTGTCGTACATGCGTACGAATTCAGGGCCAACACCATATGCAGCAACGAACACATGCTCTAGCAGTATCTGCTCGATGTACCCCGCAACGGTAAGGTTACCACGGTCGATGAAAAGATCCGTACGGCCATCAATACTGATGCCACCCCACACATCACAGAACCTTGTCCAAATCGGTCGCCTTCCTGGACAACATTTGGCATGTACTGCTCACCATGGCGTCTCCATACACGTTGACATCCATCACGCTGTGTCAGGGGAAATCTGGACTCGTCTGTGAACAACACAGGTGTCCATTGGTGAAGTTGCCAGTTGACGTGGGTACGGGAAAACAGAAGGCGAGCTGCACGATGTTGCTGTGTTAAACGGGGAACTCGAACAGGACGTCTGGGGTGTAAGGACACTTCTCTTAACCTGTTCCTTACTGTCTGGTCAGACACCGTGACTCCAGTGACCCTCCTGAGGTCTTGTTGCCATTCTCTGACAGTTGCTGAACGATGACGCAACACACAGATGGTCAAATATCGGTCATCCTGTGGTGTTATCATGCGTCCACGACCTTGCCCAACCCTCCTTGTGAACTGGCCTGTCTCATTGTAGCGATTCCACAACAACAAGACGAAATGTCTATCCTTCCTGGATAAAAGTGACGGCCCTTGCGACTTGAACCTCATTAAGATGTCTCATGGAATGTGTTTGTTTATGTACAACGTGCTCAAATGACCACAGTAGTCTGTGTACCTCACAACGACACATGGACGCACCGCTATTCACTTTGTTTTGAGGGGTCACCTGACAGTTTAATGCATGGCTATGCCTAGAGATGGAGTATAACTTCAATCTGACATACCCTGAGTAGCTAAGGTCTTTAGGTATGCTGTACGACCATTGGAACCCCATCTACCAAATTAACATTCACAAACCAGACATTACAAAACATGTTTCCCTAATTTTTTTGAACTGTGTATTTATGTAAATCAATAAAAAACATAATGTATTGAAAAGGTGGACCTCTCAAAAAAACATTCTTTTAGAAAGATATAAGTGGTATGTGAACGGTAATTAAAATGGCACAAGAGGAATGGACAGTTATGTTTATGTTTTGCAGATCTAGAGAAGGCATATGACAGAGTACCTACAAAAAGATGTTCGCTGTACTGGGGGACTATGGGATTCAGGGTAGATTATTGAATACATTCTAAGTTTATGTTGAAAATTGGGCTACAGTTCGAATTGATGGTAGAATGAGTTATTCACTCAAGGTACTTACAGGTGTTACGTGTTGCACCTTTGTTGTTCATAATTTACATGGATCATCTAATGAAAGATATAAAGTGTCTGGGAGGGATTCAGAGAGGTGGAAATGTACTAAGCAGTTTGGCTTATGTTAACAACTTTGTGTTAAAGACGGACTGTGCTGAATGCCTGCAGTCTAGTATCTTGGAACTTGCAAATAGGTGCAATGAATTTGATACGGAAATTAGCGTTTCCAAGACTAACTTGATGTCAGTAGGTACGAAACCCAAGACAACTGTGGGCTGTGTGATGCTGTGGGCATCAAACAAGAATAGAAATCCAGAGGCTCTTACAACCCAGGAAAAGGACACATCAAGCACATACCCCTGGTTGACCCAAAAAATGTGCTCTCCGTATATAGCTTGACTTAGCAAGAACCTTTGCAAAAGACATTTGAAAGAAGAAATTCCAAAGGATTCTGGTATCCGAGCGAAACATTTTGCCGTATGTCAGTTGCTAAACTACAAGAAGGTATCCTAGTGGACCCACAGATCAGTGAGCTATTGCGTGATCAAACATCTGAAGAACATTTGGACGAGACTGAAGTGAAAGCTTGAAAAAGCTTCAAATGGCTGTGTATGAACTTCTCAGGGAAAACAAAATCTCTTGACTACAGGCGAGTTCAGGAATTACTGGATATACCGTATTTACGCAAATAATCCCCAGTTTTTTTTTTTTTAAATGTGCGTCAATGTTGGCATTTTTTCAAAATCAGCCTTCCTAAAGTTAGGGTGCGGGGATTATTCGCATAAATACGGTATATATATGCCACTTAAACCAAATTAATTCACTGCTGAATTAAGAACACTTTGTGGTTGTTTCACTTTTGGCTCTTTATTTTATTTTTTTACTTTTTTTTTTTTGCAAGGAACTGCCCGGGAAGATAATTCTGTAGTGAAGTGAAAAGTTATATTATAACTGCTGTTTCTGATCCCTCCTAATTTCCATCTGTTCTTGGTCTCAAAGTACGTGGGGGTTAAAGACTGGCTGTAGGTGCAGCTGCAAAGGTTGGTGCATTCCTTGTGCTTGAGGCACACTGACGTTAGGAAATACTTTCTCCAACTTATCAGTGTTCTGTATTGTGTTCCTGCATATATCTAGGAAACACAAGACTTATAGGTATAAATCCTTTCCTTACCCTTTCTTGGTAAACAGCAACTGCTTGTCAGTTTGCTTGGTCATGAAAGATATTTAGCAAATTTAACCATATGTAAGAAGAAACATAATTTTTTATGTTGTCACTTGTGAACTTCTCTCAGTCTGATAATGAAAATACGTGCATAAATAAAAAATAAAAAATAAAAACTTAAAAACAGGATTGGTGATAGAACACTTCCCTGTCTCAGCCCACTAATTATTTTGAACCAACTTGTCCTGCCAACTTGTGTTTGCACGCAACTACAACATTCCTTGTACATTGCCAGGTAGCAGGTAGGGACCCTCTTCAGAGGTAGCCCTACCCAGGGAGTGGTGCCCCTGCCTATGAGAGTCCCAGAGCACACTGACCCGGTGTGTAACATCTGGTATGTGTCCCAGCTCAGGGTTACGGATGAAGACCTCAACGGCATCTACGGCGGAGAAGGTGGACTTCGGTACGGTGGAGATGGCAGAAGGGGCAAACCTGTAGCGTCTGTACTCCAGAGGAGCAGCTAAGAAAGGAGTCTGTCTCCATGTTAGGGGCGGCCTAATTTTGAACCTGGCAGTAGGTATAAAATGCCTTTGGGTGTGGTGAGCCCGTTGTAACAATAGCCTATATAGACAAAGCAGATATGGTGCCTCGGGAAAGGTTAGGGCAGGGATGGTGAACCTTTTTCAACTAGTGTGCCATTTAAGTCTGGTTTATTATTCTCGACTGTTGACTGTGCCACTTGTTATTTTCCTTTAAGAAATGGCTACACCCTACAACCCCCCTTCCCGCCCGCCAACCATTCCTCGACTTCCTTTCCAAATTCCAATTATGTTTCATAATATTTATTTATTTATTTATTCATTTACTTATTTATTGACTTTTTTGATATACATTTTTAAATATGTAAGTTTTAATGTACCTAATATTATTCATAAAAATATAAATAATAACCTCCATTGTAACACATTTCATTAAATATTATTACTGGGCGAGTTGGCCGCGCGGTTAGGGTGCGCAGCTGTGAGCTTGCATCCGGGAAATAGTGGGTTCGAGCCCCACTGTCGAGCCCTGAAGATGGTTTTCATGGTTTCCCATTTTCACACCAGGCAAATGCTGGGGCTGTACCTTAATTAAGGACATGGCGATTTCCTTCTTACTCGTAAGCCTTTCCTCTCCTATCGTCACCATAAAACCTATCTGTGTCAGTGCGACGTAAAACAAATTGTAAGAAAATAAATATTAGATATAAAAATCAAAAATACTAATAATGCCAACGGACTTCACTTCCTCCTTTAGCTTCATTATCTTTCCATGTTGTCGTAGTTCGTATGCTCAACAATTTTACTTATTCCGCCTTCATCACGTCTCCACAAGAAAATCGGGAAAAAACAGCTATCCTCGCTTGTAAGGTCACATCCATGCTTTCATCAAAACATACTGCATACATCTGGGAGTCATCCAAATTTTCAATTGCTCCGAAACTTCTTCACTCATTCTTATTATTCTATCCTTGACAGCAGTTCAGCTGGCTGGCATTCCTTTAATTCTGTTAATTATTTGTTGTTTGTTAGAGAAGTTCTCAAATAATGTGTTGGACATCAATAAGAAAGTTTATTTCAAGAACTCACCGTCAGAAAGCAGTTTCCCATGCATGCTGCACTATGCAGTGAGACAGATATAACAGCCACACTGATATTATTCCTAAGGTGGAAATATGATACCAAAGAACTAGTTTGTTTTTTGTAAAGTTCGACATTTTGTGAAACAAACTCTCTTCTTTCTTCATTTGGCATGGAACAAACATTTGAATGATTAGTCTCGAAATGGCGCTTTACATTAAATGTGGGGAATACAATTGTTTTCGAACACAGGCAATACATCTTTCTATCAGTCCGAATTCCCTTGTCCACTGTTCTTGTTAAATCCAGTCATTGCCTTTGTTAAGTTTCTGTTCTTTTCGGCACTGAAAACGTGTTTGCAAAGTCCATATACAAAACCACCAGAAAACGACACTAGCTCACTTGACATTCGGACCTATCAGTGTAGCAGTGTTGCCATATTGCACGTCCGAATGCAACAAGTATAAAAATTTTCGATTTTATTTCTTACACGTGAAACACTATAAGATATGCATTGTCTGTAGTACAAGACGTATATAAAAACATTATTATGTTCATGTGGCGTGCCACCGAAATCACGCGTGGCATAGTTTCGCCATCCCTGGGTTAGGGCATCCTCTGCTAAAAGCGACACGCAGCTCTTCAGGTGCTGGAGGAACTGTGAGAAACGGGCAACCAGCACCATACTACATCAGGATTGTGACAGTAAATGTCCTGACACTGACGAGAAAGATAGAAGAACTTGTTGACTTCATGATAGAAATAGATAAAACCATACTTGGGCTGTGTGAGACGAAGAAGAGGGGTACGGGGGAGATTCCCCTGAGAGAAGGATACAGACTGTATTACAGTGGAGGACCTGGGGCAAAAAATGGGGTGCCCATCATTCTTAGAAAAGAAATCCAAGAATATGTGGAATTATCATCCCAAATTGACAAAAAATGCAAAAGAATGCAAAATAAAAATGTGTTGTTATTGTTTGTTAGGCCACACAATGAATTTCTATACTGCTGAACAGCGTCCTAAAGCAAAGGGAAAAATTGTGACATATTTGGTCTTTCTTCCCCCAGGTGAGACACATGTAATGCTGCAATTATCATATTTAAATGTATGCGCATCTCCATCAATTTAATGTATTAAATTTATTACGTGTAATTTAAAATCTGTGCATAATGGTGATTGAAATGAGGTGGTCCTTTTTTTGACAGTAACAATAATGACAACTATATAACCCACCGTGGATGACATTACACAAATGGTACAAATGACAGTGGTATAGTCCTCCACGTAATGAGAATTCACATGATTGAATATAAACGTTTTGGCACACTCGGATGACAAAGATTACTTTGCAGAAATAATTTGTCCTGCTGTGTAAAACATCTCTTCTGCAGGCATGGACATGGCTGGAACGACAAAATAGGAATCTAGGGCGGCTTTTTATGCAGTGGACTGACTTGATTTTCCTCCCAGTACTTCACCAGAAACTTTGAGCTTGAGCTTGCATCCAATTTAGTGGTACTTGTGCTCATATGCTGTGCTACCTTCTCTGCCACAAATCCAAGGAGATCTTGGGTTTCCCAATTACCTGCTCAAGTGAAAACCTCATTCCTGGATATGTCCTGCCATCTTTGGAGAATAGTCTCAAGTTCATTCTCCACCTGCGGTTAGAAAGAGTCCTGTAGTAACAGAATGCAGTAATGGCACATGTATTTGGTGACGGATCCCATAATGTACTAAACTGGATATTTGCCTCTTCAGCCTGCTCGGTTACCCCATATGCCATTATCCTAAACCGTGTGTCTAAGAGTGATGCTCCACAACAAACTGAATGACTTTCAAATGTAAAGAATCCTTCTGTTATGACTTCCAAAGCATTCCTCCTGAAGACCATGCCTACCTCTGTTTCCAGTACTTCTGCAGAAACTTAGAAACTTGGAGAAATGGTCCGTGAACTATAGGAATTGTATTTGATGACGTGATATAACGTTGTCCTCATGACATCACAGTCATCTTTTTGAAAGAGCAGAGGATACTTCCCTTAGACTGTTCCATTCTTCAGCTACAATACGAATAAAAAACAGCTTTATAATGCCACAAACCTAACGTCCTATTTTGCACACAATAATGAATTTTTTCCACCTGACATTCCTCGAGGACCATTTACAAGGTCCGACAGTGCTACTATCAGTGGCTGTTTAACTTCTAGCAACTGCTGGATCATTGCCAATTTACTATACCAGCATGTTGATGTTCACTATACCACTCACAGTTTGGCCACATTCTACACTCCGGACAGCCTTGAATTTTTCATTGGATATATTACTTTGTCTGTTGAGAAAATATATACAAGACTTCTAAAAATAAATGTGTAATAATGGTGTACATCACATTATTTCCCATGAATGTCAGAGAGGAATGTCTAATGAGATTACGTACGCACATACACTGGGACTATTGTAGTAATAAATTTCATATTTGAGCCCGTATTGTCAAAAAGTATCAACTTGTGAATATCTTAACAACAAATGTTCCATCTTTACAATACCATAATCATCTTTATTAGTATATTGGTGATACATGTTTCGTCCTTCTTATGGAACATCTTCACTCACACATAAAATCATTGAAAATATGGTAAAGACACATTAAAATTAGTGAATAAAAAGTCTATGAATCTTGTGACGCAGCGTATTAGCATCTTGTCGATCTTGAATCTTAAAATAACATAAATATGAACATGATGTGAGCCATAAGGTCAAACTATTGCACAGGTTAAAATGTCATTACATGCATGGAACTGCACAAATATAATACAACATGAGTGGCTATGCAAATTAAATTAATCATATGGTAATCCTGACACTGTGAACATATTATACATGTTCTTGAACGTATACATAAATACCACATTTTTTTTTTTTTGCTAGCGGCTTTACGTCGCACCGACACAGATAGGTCTTATGGCGACGATGGGATAGGAAAGGCCTAGGAGTTGGAAGGAAGCGGCCGTGGCCTTAATTAAGGTACAGCCCCAGCATTTGCCTGGTGTGAAAATGGGAAACCACGGAAAACCATTTTCAGGGCTGCCGATAGTGGGATTCGAACCTACTATCTCCCGGATGCAAGCTCACAGCCGTGCGCCTCTACGCGCATGGCCAACTCGCCCGGTAATAGCACAATATTAATGCCACGTTAAAATAGCTTTTTGTGACGAGTTGAAGAAAGGTGGACTTATGCTGAATGACACAAGTCGAATTTGGCTGTGTTGTTGACAATATGGGCCTAAGGAAAGAAATATTAATGAACTAATGAAAAAATTCAATGTGAAATGTAAATTGTGTGCCCATCTGTTCACTCACCTCATTGCCCGTTCCGTGCCGTCCAATTCACATCAAGTGTTGAAGCTAACCGAGTGCAGTCCTCGAAGGTCGTTGAGAACCGACTTGGAGGGAAGGTTGTGGGGAGTTTGATGTGAGGGGAGAGGTGTGGGGTAATGCATTACTTACATGCCTTCGTGTAAAGAATTTAATGATTATCTCATCAAAAAGTATATTGATTTCCTAAAATAATTTCATTCTGATTATAATATGGGTCACATTTTTTATCAATGTTTATAAAAATGTTTTCTAAAATATTCAATAGATTCCCTTTCTTACTTAATTGGAGAATTTGAAGGTCCTGCTTTATGTCTGTGAATGTATGATTGGTATCCACCATATGAGGACCCATTGCCGAGAATCTGCCGTATTTCGACGCATTAACAGGTTCCCTATATCTTATTGTAAAATTGCGGCTTGTCTGTCCAATGTAACTTGTGGGATATTGCTGGCACTTTAATTTGTAAACTCCTGATTTCTGATATGTATTACTGACCCTATTAATAGTGTACTGTTTGTGAAAAAGATTAGCATTGTTGTTGGTTGTCTTGAAAGAAACTTTTATACAGTGGAACCTTGGATTGCGAGCATAATTCGTTCCGGCAACATGTTTGTAATCCAAAGCACTCGTATATCAAAGCAAGTTTTCCCATAAGAAACAATTGAAATGCGGATGATTCGTCCACAACACAAAAATATTTATTCGCATACCGTTTCTAAAACAAAATATAACATAAAAAATTAATGTGCACTTTTCCTTACAATAGAATCATTGTTGGTGTGAGGAAGACGAGAGATGACATAAGATGAGAGATGACGTGTAGCACGAATTTCACTAAGGGAATCACTGCTATCTGTTGGCTCATTGGAATTGAACTTTGATGAGGAACCTGTCCAATGACTGTTGCTTTTGCCTTTTTTGAGGATTTCATGAAAATGTGACATTGCATTGTCACTGAACTGATTCATCGCTTGCACTGCTACAGCCTTATTCGGGTGGTGTTTTTCTACAAAATTTTGCACCGTTTCCCACATTTTGCACTTCTCCCCAATCTCATTCGAAGTGAGACATTCCATTGACTTTTCCTCCTCCTCTTCCCCGGACGAGATCTCCATAACCACCTCGTGTTGTTCGCGATGCAGGTCCATCATTTCGTTGGTGGTCAGTTACTGGCTATGTTCTTCCACCAGCTCTTGAATGTCCACGCCATTCACCTCCAGCCCCAGGGTCTTCCCCAAGGACACAATTTCATCGACAATTGGCGGCTCATTGTCACCAACAATCCCCTCAAAGTCACATCCAAGAACACTGTCAGACCACAGCTTTCCCCAAGCGGAAGTGAGAGTTCTCTTGGCGACTCCATCCCAGGCTTTATCCATGATCTTCAGGCAGTTCACGATGGGGAAATGATTTCTTCCAAACTCTCGGAGGGTAAGGTTTGTTTCTTCGGTCACTTCGAAGCATAGCTGAAATAGTGCTTTGGTGTATAGCTTCTTGAAGTTCGAAATGACTTGCTGATCCGTAGGCTGGAGTTTTGGAGTAGCGCTGGGAGGAAGGAACTTAACCTTAACGAACATGAATTCCTCCAGTAAGTCATCCTGAAGGCCTCAGGACCTGGAGGATGAGCAGGGGCATTGTCCATAACCAGGAAGACTTTGAGCGGCAGATTATTTTCTGAAAGGTATTTCTTCACTACAGGACCAAAGACCTCGTTCATCCATTCAACAAACGAACAGGAGAGGGGAAAACGTAGGCACACGCGACGCTCGTATTGCGGAACCTCACTCGCTTATCAAGTTACAATTTATTTAAAATGTTTGCTCGTCTTGCAAAACACTCGTAGACCAAGTTACTCGCATTCTGAGGTTTCACTGTATTAAGTTTCATGAAAACATTTGTAATTTCATAGATTTTGCTATGACTGTAGGTGAAAAGGGCATAACTGTCTTCTTTGGTTTTAGTATCTTTAGTTAATATCGAAAACGATTTCTTCTCAACTTTGCTAATAATTTTGTTCACAAACTACCTGTTGAACCTGTTACTTTTAGCTATTAAATAAATAGTATCCAATTCATTTTTACTATCTACTCCTGACATGGGTATACTATAAGCCCTATGAATCATATACTATAAAAGGAGGCACTCTTATGTGCTACCAGGTGCATGGAATCTTGTCTGATTACATTCACTGTTTGAGTATGTTTTCTAAATATTTTATATCTAAGTTTATTGGAATCATTAATGACTGTAATATCAAGAAAATTTAACATTTTATTATTCTCACTTTCAAAAGTGAATTTAATCTGTGAATCCATATTATTTAATTGTTCCAATACCTCCTCTCCATTAGTAATGGTGTGATCAATTATTGTAAATGTGTTGTCCACATATCTCAACGAATATATTATTCCTTTAATGTTGTTGATTTGATTATTTTTGAGAAAATCCATGTAAATTTCTGCCATAATCACCAAAGCCTGTTTATAAATCTGACCATTCAAGGTGAAATAATTATTAGTGGTGACAACTTCAAGATATTAATAAAATCCATTACCTCTTGCTTACTTAAATTACTATATTTGAGTACATTGTTCTTTACAAGATTTATTGCTTTTGATACCGGAATATATGAGAACATGTTTTTGACATCAAATAAATACATCTTCCGGTCCAATTGCATGTTTAAATCCTTGGTACGATCACAAAAATCTTCGAAATTTTTATTGGACTTATTAGTCTCAAATCTGTAAGGCTTTTTAAAAAATTGTGTATAAATCTAGACGTCTTGTATATAGGGCTATTTTTGAAATTGATGATAGGTCTTATAGGTATATTCTCTTTATGCACCTTCGGTAGTGCCCTAGCCGTGGGGATACCCACAATGTCAGGACAATCATATGATTAATTTAATTCGCATAGTCACTCATGTTGTATTATATTTGTGCAATTCCACGCATGTAATGACATTTTAACATGTGCAATAGCTGCACATCATGGTTCACATAATGTTCACGTTTATGTTATTTTAAGATTGAAGATTGGCAAGACGCTAATATGCCGCGTCACAAGATCCATAGATCTTTTGTTCACTAATTTTAATGTGTCCTCACCATATTTTCAATGATTTTATGTGTGACTGAAGATGTCCCATAAGAAGGATGAAACATGTATCACCAATATAGTTTAATGTAGTCTTATTAATAAAAACGATTATGGTACTGTAAAGGTGGAACATTTGTTGTTAAGATTTTCACAAGTTCATACTGGGACTACTTGAAAAATGTCAGTGTCAGAACACAGATGTTGTAGCAAGGACCTCTGGCCTGTGAACGCCATCACTGACTGAAGTTTAGAGTGTGTACCACACATGGTACATTATAGATGTTGATACCTCTGATAGTGGCTATGATGTCTGCCACAAGGTCCGCTGTGGTAGCCAACACCTGTCCCCTAAGTCCCCAAGGCGAGACCACTTCGGAAATATGACCAGTGATCAATGGTGCTCTTCAAAGATTAGTCGTGATTTTGTATTTGGTCAACTGATGGTAGAGTGCAACTATGGATAAAGACTGGGGAGTGATATTCACCTTGCAGTATCTCTGAGTGGATGCCATTTGGAGGTGGCTCTGTCATGATTTGGGGTGGTATTAGCTTTGAGGTGCGTACATAGACTGTCACCGTTGATCTCTGAATATACAATGATACATTGAGCAGGTTTTAACACAGCATGTTTGCTCTATTTGTGAGAAAAAACTTAAGAAAGAGGCACAAAAACATCTGCCGCTCCACCACGTCACTTGATGTGTGTCAGAATTCTTTTACAACATCGCAATACAAACCCACAATGGGCCAGCACGTAGCCCAGACCTCAGTTCCACTGAGCACCTATGAGCTACCTAGGTCACTAGACCTTCCTCCTCCAGATATTTATTATGAGTGTCACCTAAAAGAAAATATATATAAAAGCAATCCATGTACACTTGATGAACTCTCGGAGAACAGAAACATTGCATTATCAATCAGCATTAGCACAGTGACTCTAACATGTGTCTAACTGTTTCTTATATATCTTCTTTGATGGAATTTAAAATATGGAACTTCTGGATCACACAGAATTTTTAGTGTATTTACCCAATTGTAAGCAAAATTATTCTTACATTTTTCTTGGTTCAAAAATGCAACTTGGCTTCGAATCAGTATCGTTAACACATGGGTGACGGGCCCCAAGAAATCTCGTAGTACACTCGCCAGCGGTAGCTGACGTGCCCCGAGAAATCTTCGTTTTATTCAGGACAACGTTTTCGGTCTCCCTGTGACATATCTTGACCATATATTGAACTATTTCGGGCTTGCACATTGAGTAGAATAAATCGTAGATATATGTCTGCCACTTTTCTTTTATTCACGGCCTTCTTTTATTCTTTGATTTAGTTTTGAAATGTCGACTTTTCTGCTGGTTCAGTCAATGATAAGATGGAGCGTTTGCGCAATACAGCATAAGCTGACGACAATATTTTAGAAGAATTGTATGCTGATGATCGTTCGAATAGATATAGTGATTGTAAATTAGTGGAAACTGAATGTGAGAGTGATATTGGAAGTAATATTCAAGCCCCTAAACACCATAATTTACGTAGTATGCTAATTTATTCAAGTGACTCTGATGACGACAACAATGTAAACATGGATAATGTATTAGGAATTGATGCTGAAGATTGCTTTATAAAGACGGATCCATCAACTTTAAGGATAAAAATCTTGACTAGCTTAATATTTATGAATATTTTTATAATCATGTGCACTCTAGTATGCTCAGTAAAGAAATGTCCGGTCCACACGGTATGCGACAAACTCAAGCATCCGATCAACAATGTGTTAACTTTGCTGGTAAAGTAGACGACACCCTTTATTGATGCAACAGGAAAAAGTACTCAAAAATAACACCAGAAACCGCCATAAGTATGTTTTTACCATCAGCGTGATGGTTACATCAGCTGTTGCTAAGGGGCTCACAACAACTTTTCCACAAAAAAACAAACATTTTTGAGTTTCTTCAAACTTTTCCTGCAAATTGTTAGCTATATAACACGTACTTCCAAGAGTTACGAACAGTGTGAATCTAGAAGGAAAGTGCAGAACAAAGTGGTTATTGTGCACATTCCAATGCGAGTTTGTTTGAATACAGCTGTAAAATATGGTGTTTGAAGTCAACATAAACAGTTTGTGTCAATAACTGAACTGGTATACCCAGCTAAGAACAGGAAACTGTCTTTCACAGACCTCTATCATCCTTTCCATGCTGTTCTGTGTCCTGGTGTATGCCATATTTTAATGGCTTTGAGGTCTTGTTTCAGGATAAAAATGTTGGGTTCAAGGGTATCATCACCTATCATGATCCATTTGTTATTTGTCCCCATTTCAAACCACGCCCAGATATGGGAGTTATTTAATATTATACCGTTGTTTACAGAACCTGGCCAACTATTAACTACATCTCAGATTTGGAGGTTATGATCATTTATCATTTGAAAATTAATAGAAAAGATATCCCTTCTAATTGCAGCATACAGGTATTTCACTTCTATTACCTCCAAGTGATTGGAATCTTACGACTGTACTACCCATTGCACGTAGATCACCAGCAAAACGGCACAGGCTGTCATAGGATTCGCGGATAATCTGTCAACAGTCTTTTACTAAAGGAAATACTATGTTATCTTCTACTGTATGCTATCGTTGCAGAAACTTGGCTAACAATCCTACTAACCAAAGCTTTTGAAATTCTACCATTGTCTTCAACAAAGAGTATGTGCAGGTTTCCAAACTTTACATTAAAATCGTCAGTTGTGCATTTAAAACGTGTTCGATCTCGAATGTGCTTGATGGCACACCAGACAACACTCTGTACAAAAGGCTGCTGGCACCAGACTTGCCCTCCAATGGATACGCGTTAAAGGATTTAAAGTGTACTCATTCCAATTATGGGGCCTCGGATGAGTCCTGTATTGTTATTTTTCATCACTACCTCCCCATGCCGGGAGTGGGATGTGGTAGCCGTTTCTCAGGCCCCCTCTCCGGAATCGAACCCTGATTCCCCGTTACCTGTTACAACCATGGTAGGCGCAGAACCTACCATCGACAGTTGATGAGGCAGACATTTGAAAGATGCGTTGCCGGTACGAGGACCGTGCGATCAGCCCAAAGTTATTCAGAGTCACCAAGGCAAACGGACTGGACGAGCCGACTGATTGATTCTGATCTAATAAAAGCGTCCCTTCCACTTCTGGTCGGGACTCTGTTTGCATGTATTAGCTCTAGAATTACCACAGTTATCCAAGTAAAGTGGTACGATCTAAGGAACCATAACTGATTTCATGAGCCATTCGCGGTTTCACCTTAATTTGGCTTGCACTGAGACATGCATGGCTTAATCTTTGAGACAAGCATATGACTACTGGCAGGATCAACCAGGGAGCTGGCTGGCTCGAGAGCCGAAACCGAGCGTCGTAGCCCGCCGCCGACAAGTGCGGCCTGCGGGACACAGACTTGCTTTGCTCCGTTGGCCGGCCGAGTGGCCGCCAACTAAAATTTCATAGGCCGCCGAGCACGGGCTCTCACCCGGCCGGGCGTGCCTTCACTAGGGATCGGGTCCCTTCACCATCCATTGTCACCTCTCCACTTCGTACACTGCCGAGGCCGGCAGGACCGTACGAGAGGCGTACAACACTACATTCTCACGCCCGAGTAAGGGCGAGCGGTTACCAACATTACTGAGAGCCGCATATGAGCATGAACACTGGGTGTGCAGAGGCTCGCAGCATTGCAGTCGTGGGCAGGCAGCCTGATGATGAATCTGAATAATATGACTGACTAAACAATTAAATTGGAGAAAAATTAATCCTTATGCTTTGTATGTCTCATCAATCGTCGTAATTATCATTTTACAGTTGCAGTTTCCCGGGTACTGTTTATGCCTCATCACTAATTTTTGTTTTAAATGTCCTTTTCTTATTTCTGGGGCATTGGCTTACAATCGAATAAATGTGGCAGTCACTCTCCAACATAGCTAAATTCTATAATGGTGACTTTGAGTACAACACATATAAAAGACAGTATCAATGAAATATAGTGTTAAATATTTCGGTTTATTAAACACGTAATAAAATGAAACATGATAATTCATTCTAATAAAGAAAAATTCAACATATATGACTATTTCTTAATCAAAATTGGTAAACAATTTTTATTTGTTTTGGAATATCTTTATCATATACTGTAAGACCTACGAGTTTACCTAGTGTGAAATTGTCTGATGAAGATTTCACATGCATTAATCCAGATTCAAGCTTTGTGTGACATGAGTAGTTAGTGAGCAAGTCACTAACCTAACACATCTCCACTTCTTAAGAATGTCTGTTTTAACAAAAGAATAGAAGAAATATTACATGCAACCAACCACTTCAATCATAGGTCCTTCCAGTGACAGTTCCTGGTGATCAGGTATGCGTTGTCTCCGTCCTAAATGTCGCAGCAGTACGAAGTATACAGCAATCGAAAGAAGCAACAGAAAACCAAACACTCCGATGGCCACAGATAGACCTACAACTAGAGTTGTGCTGCTAGGTGTCACTACTGAAAACAAAATGTCTAATTAGAAATTTTTGTGACATACAAAACAAATTAAATACATAAAATGCAAAGTATTAAAATTCTCTACTTTTAATAAACTGAGGCACAAAGAGATCATTACTGTACTGAAAATTGTCCTGCACTAAAATAAGGCCCATTAAACCATAACTTATGCATATTTAAGTTATATTATACAGTATATAAGAAACATCCATCCATCCGTCCGTCCGTCCGTCCACCCATCCATCATCTGCATTTAGGACCGTTGCCTAGGTGGCAAATTCCCTATTTCCTTTCAAATAATTTAGAAATTTATCAAACAGTTCCCTCACCAAATTATTCCAGTCCTTAATTCCTCTTTGTGTAAATGAATGTCTTCCCCTTTTGTCCTCTTAAATTCCAAATTATCTTCATATTATGATCATTCCTAGTTTAAAAGCTCCACTCGAACTTATACATCAAACAATGTCATTCCACACTTTCTCTCCACAGACATCCCACTTAGCAGAGCATGTCCATGTCTTCCCAGCCCACAGTTTGCACAATTTTCGTAACACTACTCTTTTCTCGGAAACCACCCAGAACAAATTCTGCTGCTTTCTTTGGATCTTTTCCAGTTCTTGAATCAAGTAATCCTGGTGTGGGTCGCATAAACATGAAATGTAATCTAACTGGGATCTTACCAGAGACTTATATGTCCTCTCCTTTACATATTTACTTTTCTTCTTCTTCTTCTTCTTCTTCATCCATTTCCTTTTCAAGATTCGCTCTGGGTAGATTAGTGTACCAAAGCCCTCCACCTTGATCTATCTTTCCAATACTCCTCTTCTAGCACTATATTGTGATCAACTCCTGTAGTTTCAATACAGTTCATTACAGATCTCTTCTCATTCTAGGCTGTCCCCTAAGGCTTCTTTGCAGTCACTGTATCCATGAATGTTCTGTTTGGATTTGCTATGTCAATCCCTTCTTGAAGCTTACAAACTCTCACTCTTCTCCTTATTTCCTCAGTTGGTATTCTATCTCATCTTGTCTTTCCCTGTACGCTATTGTATGTTTGACTGCTTGGATCTTACATTGGTTTTGTTAGTCAGGGTCAATGCTGCCGAAGCATAAGTCAATATAACTATAAAATAGGATGAGTATAAAATCTTCTTGCTTCTTCTCTCCATCCAAATTTGCACCCTGTGAAATCATGAAAAATTTAATTTGGGTCATGTTCCAACTGGTGTAGTGTAGTACTTCTGCTCTCGATTCTGTGCGTACATGCAGAACCACACACAGAGTTTGTAACAGAGGTAGCGTACAGTTCATGAAACATATGTAAATGTGAGTGGTAAGAGACTGTTCCTTCAGTGCCGCAGAAAAAATGAGGAGTTATTAAAGAGGCTGAAGAGTTAGGGAATCATGCAGGGGAATGAAAATATGACATTCCAGAATCATGTATTATTGACTGGAGGAGGAGGAACAAATTACTTTCAAGCAACTGCAATAGGTGTCTATTTGGTTGATAACAGTAGGCATATCCTTAAACGTTTCCTATGATACTCGTTGTAACACCAATATAGTTGGTCTGTTATCGAACATTATACATTTTCCAGCTAACTCATTCCTGGTTGCCATCGTTTCGCCCCAGTGTGCTAAGTTGGGCTCATCAGTTGGTAAATAGCACACCTACCAAGATCAACTGAGCAAATCACAACTATTCAAAAACAATATAAAACACACAACAGCACCTACAATGACAAATATTAAATTGTAACATGAGTATGGTGCATCTGACCATAAAGTAAAATTCTATAAAATCTGAGAAGGTACATCACTTGTTAAGTCTTGATACACAAGAAAATAGTCCAGCTTGAGGCGTATAGATCATAAGGTGTATCTTTAGTCTTCTTAAAAAGAAACTGCAAAATGTGTTATCCGTGGGAAGAATAAATCTTGTTCTCTTGATCTGTGGTATTCAACAGGCTTAACTCAGGTTGTTACGAAGCAAACAATGAGGTCGTATATCTTAATTTGAACCTATGTTATGATTCCCAGTTCGATATGGAATTTTGGAGACCTGATGAAAAGATTGAAAGCCAAATTAGGCGTGATAAAATTTACATAGATGAAAAGAAATTCAAGTGAAAACAGGCGAACTCACCTTGAGCAGCGTGTTGGCGCAGTTGCTGAAACGAGTGAAGCTGGGCTACTGAAGAGTGCAATAATAGAGGCCGAGAAGCGGAGGGGAAGGGAGAGCGGGGGGAAGGGAAGGAAGAGCGGGAGGGGGGAGGGGGGAAGAGGAGGAGCCAAAGCAGGGGAGTAGGGCAAAGGTGGAGTGGAATAATGAGGTAGTGGGGGTAATTGACGGAGATGCGTATTGCGCATAGCTTGAAAGATCGTACTCATGTTTGGAATTCTCATATTTTTAAACCAGTTAGTTAGGAAATCAAAAACAATGCTAGACTTCTCAGAAATTTCACTGAAGGTGAAGTTAAGATTAAAGTATTGATCAAAATGGATAAAACAATTTTCAACTATATTCATGAGATGCCCTTTATTAGCCATTTGAAGGATCTCTAAATCATGTTCAATGTCGGTAAACTTGTGGTTGGAGTCAGAAATGTGTTGACCTATTGCTGAAAAACCTATTATATTTTATAGCGTTGACATGCTCCGAATACCTAATTGTAAAACTGCGCCCAGTCTATCCCATGTATGAGGAACTGCATTAGTTGCACTTGAATCTGTAGATTCTGAACTTTGAAAAAGTGTTGGATACATTAACTGATGAGGATTTGTGCAGAATTTTGGAATTCCTGTTATTTGCCTGAAATAAATTTTTACATTATGCTTTCTGAAAAGATTAGTAATTTTGTAGACATCGTTGTTGAAAGTAAAGGTGGAAGAAGTGGCAGCTTTAGATTTTTCTTTAGTAAGAGTGGTTTTAGGTCGGTGTCTGAATTTATTACCTGTTCTATAAAGGACCTATTATAACCATTAAATTTGGCAATTGCCCGAATAGTGTTGAATTAGTTGTTCAAGTCTTTCTTTGGCATATTTCTTTTCTTTGCCAATTTAAGCACTGCAGTCACCAACGAGGACTTTGACATGATCTTTTGGTATTTTTTGAAGAATATTACCAAACTGACTCCAGAATTCTTCCAATTTTTCTGGGTGTCCGTGTCCGTTGATCAGCGTGAAGATCTTGTTTGCTGATTTTATTGTCAGTGTAGGGAGTCAACCTGAGCAGGACTTGAAAGATGTAACTGAATCAAGTATTGACTTATCTACTATAAATCTGGTCCCAAATTGTGGACAGTTTGTCACAACTCGTTCTCCTGGTTTTCCTTTGTATATTCTGTATCCTTCTGAATCAAATGGATACTCATCTTTGTATCGTGATTCTTGAAATGCAATAATTTTAATTTTGTGTCCTTTGGATTTGTCTAGTATGTTTTTAAGTTCTCCAATTTTCAACAGGGAATTTGTGTTGAACGTTATAAGCCAAATTCTTGATTTCAGTTGAATTTTGCTCTTTCGGGGTTTCGAGGCGCTCCAACTTACCCCTATGCACACTTCTGTGGCCTCCCCAGAATATGAATTGACCAATTGCGCTTTTTCAACTGTAGGATTTCACCCACTGGGGTAATTCTCTTTTGAAGGTGCGATATCCATGTTGATTTACTTGGATCGGATTTTTGACTGAGTTTGGGATCCCAGTCTGATTGAGCTGAGAGTTCCACTTCTGAGTTTATTAATTCAGCTGCCACTAACATGTGGATCAGACACTGTTGGGGTACTGCCACTAACATGTGAAACCGTCGTGGCCTTTCCTCCTTTGTCAAACCATGTGGTTCTTCTGCCTTCTCCGCCATTGGGAAACTCATTTCCTCTTCTGCTGTCAAAGCCCTTTACCGTTTTTAATTTCTTTTACATCAGTTGATCTGTGGGTGCTTATTTAGCAATGCCTTATTCACACCTGTCCTGCATATCTACAGGAATCTCCCCTATCAGCCATCGGGATGCGCCGTGTCGGAGTTGGGGTCCCCCACCCCAGTGTCTTACGCAGGGTTATGTCTAGTCCCGACTCAATTCAGGACCAAACCCCTACGTAAGCTAACCAGGCATGGACTACCATAATTATTAAAATAATTTTCTAAATTTTCAGGAATAAGATAAAAAACATATTATTTCGGAAATAAAAGTAAACAACGTAATTTGTACTTATGATACTTTTAATCTATTAGGTATGAAATATTATTGATGATTTCAATGACAACTGTTAAACTTTTAGTTTTAATATTAATTGGAACGTTCCACCTCAAATTCCTTTTCACTTGATTGTAACAGTAAAAAAATCACAAATTATTTAGTGCCGAAAGTAAGTTAGAAGGATTATACCAGAGTACTGTACAGTACATCTACATATGCAGAACTTCATTTTGCAAAATTATCAGCACGTTAACAGCTTTGCCCTTGCAACTGATTGTGCTGATGTAATGCCCACACACATTCACTGCATTTAAAACATCACTGAGTTTGGGTGTTTGAAGTTTCAAGGCAACTTCTCAGTCAAAAGAACCGTCGTCATTTGTTGCTCTTCCATAATCTTAAGCAGTGACATGTCAACAGATATCAGTGATGATCATCTAAGTGTACGTAAGTGTCAAAATTAACCCCCCACCCATCTGGTAAATCTAGTTTCTGACAGGTGCGCTCTCAATATCAAAATTAATGCCATTTGGTAAATCTAGCTACTCACTGCTAGGTGTGTCTTTAATAGCTTTGCAAAAGGAGGCCTCTGCTCATAAAAGATCAGCTCTACGGAAGCAGCTGTTCATTGTAGAGGATGACACATTGTCCCAGGCAGCCAAAATGAACTTCATGTTTAATGAACAAATGTTCATTTCCTTGCATCTGTGAGTATTGCTAAATGTTGTATCAACATTTTACTCTAGTGCACTTTGAAGTTGGCAATGATATCCAGGTCAAACTGCTGAAGAACACCGGTGCAAATTTGAGAGGAAGAATTTCATTCGTACATTTCCCATGTCTATTTTGGGTTGATGGGCTGCACACTGATCCATTAGAAGCTGTACCTTTTAATTTTCCTTTCTCATTCTAACATCCAATTTCTTTAGTCATTGTTCCATAATAACCATGGTTATCCATAAATTTCTGTTGGACTCATAATCTGTATATTTTATTTTTACATCCCTGAAGCACCTCAGATTTTGAGATTTACCTATCAAAAGAAGAGTCAGTTTGTCGGAGCTATCCGCATTGCAGGTGAGAACGACAGTGACGCACATCTTGCCCCCCCTCTAGGAATGGGTCACACTTCTCAGTTAGTGTTTTACTCAGAAGGATATTGTAGATTAGGCCAGTCTCTTTGCTGTTGTCATCCCTTCCTATAAACTTCACTGCACCACTGCAACCCTATGATATCTGCAACTGAAGTCCTGTTGCCAACAATGCCAACTAAAATTTAATCGTATTTCTAACTCACCTGCATTTTGTTAACATCAGGGAATTCATACGTCTAAGGCATTATTTTAATTCTGTTACATACAAACCAACTGTATTCTACAAGGTGCCTTTCTCTTTTAGTTAAATGCCGCATGGTCACTTCTCACAACATTCATTACACTACTGTACCGCACCCCTCCGACATCTGCAGCTGAAGTTCTGCCACCACTCACTCTCATGTATCACACTTTTAATTCATTTGGGCTTTAATCATTGGAAATGCATATATCGTCGACACTGTTTTCAATGTTAGATACAAATAAACTGCATTTAACGAAAATTAATATGTATAATATCAAATTACGCATAAATGGGTCAATCAAAAATTAGGTTTAATTACAATTTGTTGGGCAACAATGTTTTAAATTTTTTTACGTACAAATAAATTGCATTTTACAAAAATTATTTAGTGTAACACCAAATAACATATAAATAGGTTACATACACATGAGGTTTAATTACCATTTTTTAAATTTAATGCTTCTTCTTACCGACCAATTTCTATTCTCCCCACACTATCCTTATCTTTGAAAAAATCATACACCAGCATCTCCTCGCGTTCACCTCGCTCCATATCTCAACCAATCAGCATGGTTTTCTACCAGGTGGATCTTGTCCAACAAACCTGGCCGCTCTGCACAGTTTTGCATCACATGCCATTGCAGCAAAATCACACCTGGATATCTGCTACGTAGACATTTCAAAAGCTTTCGATTCTATAGACCACACTCTGTTGCTCCATAAACTATCCGAACGATTTAATGTACATGGCAGTCTTATGACCCTTCTTGCTGGCTTCCTACATACCCTACATCATTCTCATGGTTACCAGTCAATTCCACTATCCTACAAGGCAGGGATTTTGGCCCCTTGCTGATTTCCTTGTTTATGGACGATCTGCCATCAAAATTCAATGAAATAGCAATACCCTACTTTTTGCTGACGACTGCAAGATATTCAGGGAGATCAGGAATCCAGCAGATGCAGCTCTTCTACATTTCTCACTTAACGTCCTCTCGAACTTGTGGTGCTGAACTTGGAAACTCATCCCCAATCCACAAAAATGCAGTCACATGACCATAACACCACATAAATCTCATCTGCTGACATCATATTACCTACTCAATAAGCCCATCGCTGTAGTTATGCAACAGCGTGACTTAGGTGAAATATTCAATACAAAATTACAAATCAATAACCACATAGAAACATATATGACCAAGGCTATGAAATTACTAGGCAATCTCTACTGCTTCACAGAAATTTCTGATCCCATTGCTCTTCGTTACTTCTTCTTCACAATCACTAACCCTCTCTTGAACTACTGCTCTCCGATTTGGAAAACAGCCTCCCCCTCAAAGATTAATCAGTTAGACAGAGCAGTGTCCTTTGCTGCATCTGATAGGAACAGAAACCCCAAGCTCAAAATTCTGTCTACGCAGCAAGTATTAAGGGCAGTTAATGAATCACCGCTGCTCATCAGGCGACAGGTAGCTGACCTGAGTTTCCTCCATGGGATCTTAAATGGGCATTACCTCTTGGAATATCTTGTCTCACTCTTCTCTCTCCGTGTTCCTTCCCGCTCCACCAGAATCGAAGAGCCTCTCCACATTCCCCATACTCAGTACTCAATACTTCACCGATCTTTTCTAATCTGCCTACTCTGTTTAACACTATTAATAGGAGACAAGAGCTTGACATAGCATCAAAAAAAATTATATTTGAGAGGGGTGTAAATAGTCTCTTAAGGATAAGCTGATGAGAAATGATCATACCACCATCTTGACCCGTATAAGTCGGCGGAGGTCACATTGCAGTATCGGGTCCCATTCTTCAATAAGAGCATGTTCGAGGTCTTGGAGAGTCTGTGGTAGAACAGGATGCCCACGAACACTCTGTCAAGCCTATTCCACACATGCTCGATGGGATTAAGGTCGGGACTCACTCCTGGCCATTCCATCTCGTGAATGTCCAGTTCTTGCAAGACAGTTCTGGTGATGTGCGCTACATGAGCCCTGACTTTGTCGTGCACGAGTATGAATTCAGGGCCAATACCGTATGCAGCAACCAACACATGCTGTAGCAGTATCTGCTTGATGTACCCCGCAGCGGTAAGATTACCACAGACGACGACAAGATCTGTACAGCCATGATATTGATGCCACCCTACACCATCACAGAATCTTGTCCGAATCGGTTGCCCATTGGTCGCCTTCCTGGATAACATTTGGCATGTACTGCTCACCATGGCGTCGCCATACACGGTGACATCCATCACGCTGTGTCAGGGGAAATCTGGACTCGTCTGTGAACAACAAAGATGTCCATTGGCGAAGTTGCCAGTTGACGTAGGTACGGGAAAACAGAAGGCAAGCTGTGCGATGTTGCTGCGTTGAACAGGGCAATCGAACAGGACATCTGGGTCGTAAGGACACTTCTCTTAACCTGTTTCTTACTGTCTGGTCAAACACCATGACTCTAGTGACCCTCCTGAGGTCTTGTTGCAGTTCTACTGTACCTCACAACGACACATGGACGCACTGCTATTAACTTTGTTTTGAGGGGTCACCTGAGAGTTTAATGCATGGCTAGGCCTACAGCTGGAGTACAACTTTGATTTGACATCTCCTGAGTAGCTAAGGTCTCAAGGTATGCTGTAGGACCATTGGAACCCCATCTACCAAATTAATGTTCACATATCAGACATTACAAAACAGGTTCCCGTAATTTTTTTGAACTGTGTATATATAATCGGGACCTATGGCAATTTACGTAAAAAACAGAATTACATAGAACTGAGTTATGTATATACCAGTCTCACCTGTATTACTTGATTTGCACTTGTTTGTTCCTTCCCATTAGTTATTGACCTGATGGGTCTGTTCTCCTTTTGTGTTTGTCTCAAGTTTCAAGTTGTTTACCACCCATATTTGTCTCTATTTTTTTGTCTCTTCACTTTTCCTGTCTTTATCCAGCTTTCTTCTTATAATACACCTCTTGTATTAAGACTGACGATCTGTTAAAGACGTCCCCTCAGCGAGAGTTGAAGCCTGCCCTCCCAATGATGTTAGAAAGCAGAAATGAGGTTGACCAGGAATGAGAAGAAATGGATGTAGAAGAACTGGGATTGATGAGGAGAGAACCAATCTATTAGAAGAAGGCAGTGTATTAAGATGTGGAGATTGTCCTTATCCATTTGCTTTTTATATTTCTCCCTCTATCCCCTCTCATATGCCACTGTTTTATTTTATCCTATTGTGTGTTCCTTTCAATGTTTCTATTTTTCTATACATTACTACATTCATATTATTAATAATAGTTACTGGTTTTACGTCCCACTAACTACGGTTACAGTTTTTGGATATGATGAGGTGCCCAAATTTTGTCTCACGGAATTTCTTTTATGTTCTGGTACATCTAACAACATGAGGCTGACATTTTTTAGCACCTTCAAATACCACCGGACTGAGCCAGAATCAAACCTGCCAACTTGGGCGCAAAAAGTCAGAGCTCTAACAATCTGAGCCACTCAGCTAGACATATTTTATATAGCTTTTACAGATAAATTCAAACAGTTCCAATGAGTATTATTATTATTATTATTATTATTATTATTATTATTATTAAAATCATCATCATCATCATCATCATCATCATCATCATCATCATCACAAATATACGAACAAGTGTGAGGACTCCTCGAGTTCAAGCGCGCCCCGCGAGGCAGCGCTAGACTGGGCAAGCTCCACAGTACCGATCAGCTGGTCTTAGGAATGATGCCAGAGGAAACGTATTAATCTGTAACTGATAAGTATATACGCTCTCATTTAAAAAACAATGAGAGATTACAATTAAAATACCATGGCAGGGTACAATGGAAAAAAAATCATACAGGAAATAAGAGCAACGGCCTTCATCATTTGTTGCAGAAACCACAGGTTACTGGAGTGTACATATATAGATAAATAGCACGTAACTCCCAGCATATTAAAACAAACACCCATCAACTATTTACTTACCAACTCAATTTGTCGGTTACTGGACTTTCGAGATTGTTCGAGATTGAAAATATCGCCGGATTTCCTTAATTCTGAAGAAAAATAGGCACTTCAGGTAATGTTAAACAAGTCTGGGGATTATATTCATAACATGTTGAAGACAACAGCCAGCTCCTGAATGATCAACTGAAATTTTTTCTATGGAATCCTTTCGGTGATTTTATTCTCAACAATAAACTCTCAAAAATGAATTCATTGTTGTACCTCATTACCTCATTCCATTAGAAGATTTCACTGGAAATTTCTTAAGCACGGTGTCGATTATCTTTTAATTCTTGCTAAGGTGTTTGTTATCTCTATAATTAAATGCCTGTGTATTTCTAACCTGCTTCTCCAGCAAATTAATTCTTGATTTTGCTGAGTTGGGGCCGGATTTAGCTCAAATTAAATTTTGCTTAGCATTTTTTAGGCATCTTTTTAGCAATAATATTGTCTTTTCGGCATCAGAAAGTACACTAGAATGACCCGAATTTTGATCAACATTAGACTGACCTTTTAATTCCCCAATCGCTACTGCACTCCCATCTTCAATCTTCTTTCTTCTTTTCCTGATGGTGTCTAGGTTCTTTTTCCCATTGGGAGTTTCACGGGACTTAATCTTACTTGAAAGGTATTTCGGCAAATTAGGGAAAATGTGAAGCACTGCTCCTAGATCTAATGTCCATCTCATACGAGAGATATCCACTTTTTCACCATTCAGAATAAAATTATCTGATTTTACTATCAAATCATCAGAGAAATGAATATAACAAATTCTGCTATTAAGCGTTAACTCATTATCCTTCCACGGAATAGCTCTGTCCCATTTTCAAATTGATTTCCATCCTTCGGTGGTGAAAAATAAAATCACACATCATCAACTACTCTACCATAACCTGACTTACAGCCAGGCACAAAACAGTACAGCATGCTGAACTACTAGATTAATGAAGCCATGTAAGATACATGCTTGAAGTACACAGCACATAATGAACTGAGTTTAGGAGGAACGGAAAGTAAAGAAAATTCAACTTATTCAATGAAATATCTCGCACAGTAACGTCTCCCGCACTTTTCTATATCCGGCTTGCCGGTACTACAGGAGCACGTGTTGGATACAATCACTTGCAGTGCTTGCAGTGGCGGGACCACAAACTACCATGCTGTAATGGCCGAGTCCTCATACTTGGCCTTATATTCATCATGTTGTTATTGTTATTATTGGTATTATCATCATCCTGCTGCCACCACCACTTCTCTCACAGCCTAGTTGGGTCGGGAGTTGAACAGTGTCACATATATGGACATGGCCCTATTTTAAGGTCGGATGAACTTCCTGATGCCAATCCAATGTGGAGGGATGAATTCACTATGGTGCATTTCTGTGGTACTTGGTAATGTGGTCTACTGTGTGTATAGGAAGAGGAGTGTGTTGTAATAAGCACTAACACCCAGTCCCTGAGTCAGAGGAATCAACCAGATACAGTTAAAATTCTGGACCCTTTGAACTAAAGGCCTCAGCCCTGACAATTCAACCAAGGAACTGGGCACAGTTCCAATGAAAAGTGATGCAACACAACCTTAATCTCACACATAGGTACAGTTTCAACAGGTAAGTAATGCTCAAATCACCATAAGATGCTGTCTAATGTGGACAAGTCAAATATTGAAAGAGAAAGTGGTCAGCCACTTCCAGTCTTCTCACTGTTAAACATGCATGCCAAGAGGTGGATAATGCAGTCTATGTCTAGTCTTTAATGTTCTGATACTGTGCTGCTGTCGTTATGTTTCAACATGCATCAAACTCCACAAATGAAATAGCAAATTAGGCTTTTATGACTATTGAGTGCGAAGAGACATGTTAAGTATAGGCTACTTGCATAGTGCAAGGTTCAATAGACATTGCATACAAAAGTTTAAAAAAATATATTTTACAAAGTAGGTCAAAATTTAACAAACATACAAACTGTACTTCTTGGCTGACTGATAGGCTCTTTGTTTCCATCTTCAGTATTGACTGAAGCTGGTTGCAATCAACATACCTAAAGTTGTTGAGCTCTGTATGCTCGAAAGTGTTGCTGAAATATTTTTTTGTTTTGTTTATTTCAATAATTCTGCAGAAAACAAATCACAATGCACCTTCCTCACTACAGATAAAAATGAAACCTTGTTCCTGCTGCAGACTGCACTAGCCCATTTTGGAGTGTGAAGACAAAGCTGAACAAGTACAAAAAAACAAAACCCACCCAGCTGAATCGGTAAAGTGAGATAGGTACAAAGAGATGGGACGACTGGATTGCAGCAATGGTCTGAAAGTCATACTGGACACTGATTTCCATTACATTTCTACAATACAGTACAAAGCATTCAAAAAATTACTTAGATTGAAATTCATTTCCTAACATGCAACTAATAAAAGTGAGAGTCTGAACACATGCACCACACTCAAAATTACTTCATTATTCTACTAAACTGATTGTTTCCTTGAAGATCTCAAAAATGTTGGTTTAAAATTAGACAGTGTTAACTTTTCATATTGCTAAAAGTTAGAAAAATTGCATGCCTCAATTTTTCTCTCCCTAACCCAATTAGAGACAAATAATAAACAATTACTCTAATAAAATGGTAAAGTTCACGGGACGTCACTTTCATGCCTCTCCTCACCACAAGCATTCTCATCTACGTTAAATCTTCTCAGCGGAGTGCACAATTTAGAATTTACTAGTTTACGGGACAAACAGGATTGTCACTTTGATCAGTCAATGCAATGAATATTATTATGTATCATATGGCCTCAATAATTTTAATATGATATTTAAGGGAAAATACGCATTAAGTACATGAGTATATCTCTAATAATAAGAGTGAAACATGGAAGTTCAGGTAGCTTAGTCATTATTCACTGGCAACCATAGTTGCATACTCTCATTCTTATATTACACCAATACACCCAGTGTGATTTATGATCTGAAAGAGCAACTGAAAAAAAAAAAGAGATGGCACTCTACAGTAGTTCATGCTTGAGTCTCAATATCTGAAAGTCATATTGGATACTGATTTCCATTACATTTCTATAATACAGTACAAAGCATTTAAAAAATTACTTAGATTGAAATGCATTTTCAAATACGCAATTAATAAAAGTGAAAGTCTGTACACATGCACCATTGTTAAAATTACTTCACTTCCATTCAACTGTTTCAACTGTTTCCTTGAAGATCTCAAATATTTTGGTTTAAAATTAGACAGTGTTAACTTTTCATATTGCTAAAAGGTAGAAAAATTGCATGCTCAATTTTTCTCTCCCTAACCCAATTAGAGACAAATAATAAACATGATAAAGTTCACTATACTGTAATTTGTCTACTATTTGACTGAATACATTCTTACCATCAGAAGGTGGTCCAACATCCAACACCAACACATCTTCAATTTTTGAATATGCTACTTTCATAACACCATCCTTGACACTCACAATTCCAAGACCCACATGCACACGTGCATCAGGTAATCGTGGATTGGTATAGTTCCCATATTCCTGGTCGTCTCCTACCACAAAAGTGTTATTCAGATCCTGTAGTCAAAGGAAAAGTTAATCACAGTTATACTCAATATTGAAACTAGCTTTTACAAGAAAGCAAAGCAAACTCAGAGCGTTTTTTGTAACTTTCAATCATAAACTATAAGCCAGGGGATCTGCAGTTTGTGAAATCGAAACAAGGACATAAATTTCCATTTCATATACTCGACATGTATTCACTGGAATAAGAAGCAAGGTTTCCTTGATGCACTAGTTATTTGATTCTATTAATTAATAGGGAAGTAGCCAATATAAAAATGCATCAATAGGTAAAGAAAAATCCAATCCAATACTGGGGAAAATATCAATTTGAGAGACTATTATAGTTAGTTCAACCTTAGTCAACCGTTACACTTGTTTGTCTGGAACCCGTCTGCTCCTGCAAGAGCAAAAGACGTTTTTATACAGAATTTTAAAAGATATGCTTTTTCGGCTGTGCGTTTTAGCTTATGGTTGTCAGCAGACAGATGTTAGGATCACATACACAGAGTTCTTAGTTAGGATAATCCCAGGGATTTGGAACGGAAAAGAAGGCTTTTGCTCCAAAGCGTGATTTCCAAGCTGATGTTCCTTTCAGAAGTTTGATGACATTGTGCATGTAAGTATTTTAGTTTCTATAAAAATAAAGTCCCAAAAATATTTTCAAAATGAGTGTGAAATAGTCATTATTACCAAATAGTGTTGATGAACAATCATAAATAAGCAATAATGGGTGGAAAAGTGAGGAAAGTGAAACTGATGCAAGTAAGTGTGAAAACAAAATAAGTGACAGGGCAGATTTAGACGAAGGACTAGGTACTGTTGGTGTGATTAATCATCAGAATTTGACAGAAAGTGATTGTGACAATGATAGTTATGAGGAAAGCACTGAATGGTATAAGGTCACAAATCGGGATCCAAGACTACAAACAATTCTAATTTACAACCTACATACATACATACATACATACTTTATCATTATAGACTGTTATGCCTTTCAGCGTTCAGTCTGCAAGCCTCTGTGAATTTACTAAACGTTGCCACAATCGTGGCAACTAGTGTTGTGGCCTCATTTAGTTCTATACCTCTTATCTTTAAATCGTTAGAAACCGAGTCTAACCATCGTCGTCTTGGTCTACCTCTACTTCTCTTAGCCTCCATAGCAGAGTCCATTATTCTCCTAGGTAACCTATCCTCCTCCATTCGCCTCACATGACCCCACCACCGAAGCCGGTGTATGCGTACAGCTTCATCCATCGAGTTTATTCCTAAATTAGCCTTTATCTCATCATTCCGAGTACCCTCCTGCCATTGTTCCCACCAGTGTGTACCAGCAATCATTCTTGCTACTTTCATGTCGGTTACTTCTAACTTATGAATAAGATATCCTGAGTCCACCCAGCTTTCACTCCCGTAAAGCAAAGTTGGTCTGAAAACAGACCGATGTAAAGATAGTTTCGTCTGGGAGCTGACTTCCTTCTTACAGAATACAGTCGATCGCAGCTGCGAGCTCACTGCATTAGCTTTACGGCACCTTGATTCAATCTCACTTACTATATTACCATCCTGGGAGAACACACAACCTAAATACTTGAAATTATCGACCTGTTCTAGCTTTGTATCACCAATCTGACATTCAATTCTGTTGAATTTCTTACCTACTGACATCAATTTAGTCTTCGAGAGGCTAATTTTCATACCATACTCATTGCACCTATTTTCAAGTTCCACGATATTAGACTGTAGGCTTTCGGCACAATCTGCCATTAAGACCAAGTCGTCAGCATAGGCCAGACTGCTTACTACATTTCCACCTAATTGAATCCCTCCCTGCCATTTTATACCTTTCAGCAGATGATCCATGTAAATTACAAACAGCAAAGGTGAAAGATTACAGCCTTGTCTAACCCCTGTAAGTACCCTGAACCAAGAACTCATTCTGCCATCAATTCTCACTGAAGCCCAATTGTCAACATAAATGCCTTTGATTGCTTTTAATAATCTGCCTTTAATTCCATAGTCCCCCAGTACGGCGAACATCTTTTCCCTCGGTACCCTGTCATATGCTTTCTCTAGGTCTACGAAACATAAACACAACTGCCTATTCCTCTCGTAGCATTTTTCAATTACCTGGCGCATACTGAAAATCTGATCCTGACAGCCTCTCTGTGGTCTGAAACCACACTGGTTTTCATCCAACTTCCTTTCAACGACTGTTCGCACCCTCCCTTCCAAGATGCCTGTGAATACTTTGCCTGGTATACTAATCAGTGAGATACCTCGATAGTTGTTGCAATCCTTCCTGTTCCCTTGCTTATAGATAGGTGCAATTACTGCTTTTGTCCAATCTGAAGGTACCTTACCAACACTCCACGCTAATTTTACTACTCTATGAAGCCATTTCATCCCTGCCTTCCCACTATACTTCACCATTTCAGGTCTAATTTCATCTATTCCTGCTGCCTTATGACAATGGAGTTTATTTACCATCCTTTCCACTTCCTCAAGCATAATTTCACCAACATCATTTTCCTCCTCCCCTTGAGCTTCGCTGTTCACAACACTACCAGGATGATTTCCTTTTACATTAAGAAGATGTTCAAAATATTCCCTCCACCTCTCCAGTGATTCCCTGGGATCTATTATGAGTTCTCCTGAATTACTCAAAACACTGTTCATTTCCTTTTTCCCTCCCTTCCTAAGATTCTTTATTACTGTCCAGAAAGGTTTCCCTGCTGCTTGACCTAGCCTTTCCAGGTTGTTACCAAAATCTTCCCATGACTTCTTTTTGGATTCAACAATTATTTGTTTCGCTCTGTTTCTTTCATCTACATACAACTCCCTATCTGCCTCGGCCCTTGTTTGGAGCCATTTCTGATAAGCCTTCTTTTTACATTTACAGGCTGCTCTCACTTCATCATTCCACCAAGATGTTCGCCTTTTCCCATCTTTACACACAGTTGTTCCAAGGCATTCCCTGGCTGTTTCTACTACAGCATCCCTGTATGCCACCCATTCACTTTCTATATCCTGAACCTGCTTAGTGTCTACTGTTCGAAACTTCTCACTAATCATATCCATGTACTTCTGTCTAATTTCCTCGTCCTGGAGATTTTCTACCCTTATTCGTTTGCAGATAGATTTCACTTTCTCTACCTTAGGCCTAGAGATACTTAGTTCACTACAGATCAGATAGTGGTCTGTATCATCGAAAAATCCCCGGAAAACTCGTACATTCCTAATAGATTTCCTGAATTCGAAGTCTGTTAAGATATAATCTATTATGGATCTGGTACCCCTAGCCTCCCATGTGTAGCGGTGAATAGCCTTATGCTTGAAGAATGTATTCGTAACAGCTAAACCCATACTAGCACAGAAGTCCAGCAAACGCTTCCCATTCCCATTAGCTTCCATATCTTCCCCACATTTACCAATCACCCTTTCGTATCCTTTAGTTCTATTCCCAACTCTCGCATTGAAATCGCCCATTAGCACTATTCTATCCTTGCTGTTTACCCTGACTACGATGTCACTCAATGCTTCATAAAACTTGTCAACTTCATCCTCATCTGCACCCTCACATGGTGAATACACGGACACAATTCTAGTCCTAATTCCTCCAACTGACAAATCTACCCACATCATTCGCTCATTTACGTGCCTAATTAACATATTTTTAAAATTCTTAATAAGAATTTACATATATATAGTCCACTTGTTCAGTACAATAAAATGTTACAACTTAAATTAAATGGTCTGTCAAGACATTACATCTAAGGACATGTTTCGATCTGTGTTTTAAGGTCATCTTCACCTTGATGAACAAGAAATAAAACATAAGACATACATATAAAACAGTAGTACATGAGAATAAAACTAATAGGAGAGAAAAAATATAACAGTATATACAATAAAAACTTAATTTTGTTTAAAATATTTATCATTCTTCAGTCTTGCTGTAATTAAAATTAGTGCTGATTTGACTAGAAGTAAGTCCAGAGTTGAACAAAAATTGGTTGACTGGAAGAGTATCAATGAAATCAGGTGGAATGTTTTCAAAGGAATGTCAAATATTATCGGTCATCAATGACGGAACACAGTGAAATTTAAGCTCCATGTTTTTTAATAAAGAATAAAAATGTTGACCAGGTATCTGAAGGGACATCAAAACTACCAAGTGTGAGAACGAGGAACGTTTGAAGAAACAGTGTTATTAAATGAAATGCTGAAAACATGTACTCTCCCTCCCCTCCAGCCCCATATGTAAGTTATTCAGGTCAGGTTGATGTTGATCTTAGCACTGACTGGGGACAGCTCAGAGATTAAGTTCACTAGGGGAAGCGGTAGATGAGGTGAAGGGCAATGAGTTGAAGGTTGAGGAACTGCACATTTATTGTGTGTTGTGGCAAACTTGCTTGTCTGCTGATTCGAATCCCTTTCAATTATTATATCAACAAGAATTATAGTCTACTGTCGGATTTTTTATTATGGACACTCGAGTTTAGGCTTTAATTACAGACGAACTAATAGGCCTATTGCAATGCGAGGTATACCAACATTTTCCCTGTTTAATTCTACATTAGCGTATATAAGACGCATTGTTCTCGACGTTCATTAAATATTTTTCATTTGTGGTTGTAATAAATATTGCCCGGGTTTTTGGCTTCTTCTCCAGGAAGCGCTCACTTATTAATATATTCAAGGAAAACTACTTGTCTGATTGTAATAAAATTTTTATATGTTATAACCACATGTATGTGTAGTGTAATACTCAAGTTAAAATATTTTTGAACCACCCCGAAAAAAAGTTCTTATCATTTTTCTAAAGCAACTCTTTCTCAGCCCAGGAAAAAGGTACAGCAGCAAACTTGGGCTTCTTTTGAAGCACTCAGTCATGGTTATCAGAAACTACAACAACTGTAACCGTACAGTGTGGTACCGAATTTATGAAGAGTAATATTGAAAGGAGGTTTTGTTTACGCCGGACCGTGCGATTAACAGCAGGCCGGGTGGTGAAAACGGGCGCAGTGTTGCCGCGATCAGTAGTAATCACGTGCGCAACGAACACAGTACACTCGCCCCGGGCAGTCGTGAAACGGTATGTCCGTGACCTTGGTTTGTCCGGAAGTTATTTTCAGTTTTCCTATGTTCTGCATGTTGACCACGTCACTTCAAGATGCCTCCTAGACCGCCGTTATCAAAGGGTGAACTTGCAATGATTTTTTTTTGTTGTTATTTGCTTTACGTCGCACCGGCATAGATAGGTCTTATGGCGACGGTGGGAGAGGAAAAGCCGATGAATGGGAAGGAAGCGGCCGTGGCCTTAATTAAGGTACAGTCCTGCATTTGCCTGGTGTGAAAATGGGAAACCACGGAAAACCATCTTCAGGGCTGCCCTCAGTGGAGTTCGAACCCACTATTTCCCGGATGCGAGCTCACAGTTGCGCGTTCGTAACCGCATGGCCAATTCACCCGGTTTGCAATGATTTTGAGTGCTATTTTTTCTTTCAATGTGAAGGGGGAAAGTGGAGGACAAGAGGTTCCCTGTGTACCAGAAGGTGGCAGATTGTTTTGGACTATCGCTGTCGTCAGCGAAGAGAGTAGGAGCCGCTTCAAAGGAGAACGATGGAAATACGTCATCCAGGTCATAATTTTACACATCGAAAGTGAAGAACGATTTCTTGACGGAGCAGAACTTTGTTTTATTGGCAAGAAAAGTAGTGCTGATTACCAGAATGAGATGAACTCGACTCATTATGAAGAATGGTTCATGAAAGTCCTGAGTTTATTGCCTCAAAGGTCGGCTGTCGTTATAGATCAAGCTACATATCATACGAAGGTCGATCCTTCATCTTAAAACCCGAACATGTCATGGCTGAAACGTGAAATTATACATTGGGTAACGTCAAAGAATATTTCACTACCACCTGGAGTTGACGATTATAACAAATTAACTAAATCAGAGCTGATTGTCCTTGCCAGCTCTTAGTTTCAAACGCCGGTAAAGAAGCTGGAACAACTGCCTAAACGACTTCGACCATGTGTACAGCTTGTTTGGTTACCAGTGGCCCATTGCGAGCCTAGTCCACTCGAGCTCATTTGGGCTTACGTAAAATGGAAAATAGCAAAAACAAATATGGCTAACAATTTAGAAAATGGTATGGGTATGGAAGCAATTTACGCTTTATGCCGAGAAGCCTTACGTACCGTGACCCCTGAACTCTGGAAACAATGTATTAAACACGCGAAGAAAATTGAAGACCACTACTGAGAAAAAGATGGTTTGTCTGCAAATGTACCTTATTTCGAGTCAGTCATAATCAACATAAATGACAGCAGCACTGGTTCATCGGAACACAGTGATGTTTCAGACGAAGAAAATTGATAGAATTAAATATTGTAAATATATGTAAATAATAATGCAAATAACTCTTGTAAAAATTATACAGTGTGATATTTCTAAATTAGAAAGTTAACCATTTTTAAACCTGCCACTGAAGGTTTAAAGCCCTTATGAGAAAAGGTGTTGGGAAGTGGAATTTATAAGAGGAAATAAAATTAAAGGTTGAAAGTAAACGAATGAAAAGTAAACGAAAAGCTGTGTTCGTTGCGCGCGTGAATACTACTGAACGCGGCAACACTGCGCCCGATTTCACCACCCGGCCTGCTGTTAATCGCACGGTCCGGCGTGCACAAAACTTCCTTTGAATATTACTCTTCATAAATTCGGTATCACACTGTATGGTTACAGTAGTTTTAGTTTCTGATAACCATGACTGGGTGCTTCAAAACAAGTCCAAGTTTGCTGCTGTACGTTTATCCTGGGCTGAGAAAGAGTTGCTTTAGAAAAATTATAAGAATTTTTTTCAGGGTCGTTGAAAAAAATTGTGACTTGATTATTACACTGCAAACACATGTGGTTATAACATATAAGAATTTGATTAGAATCAGACAAGTCGTTTTCCTTGTACATATTCCTAAGTGAGCGCCTCGTAAAGAAGAAGCCAAAAACCCGGGCAATATTTATTACAACCACAAATAAAAAATATTTAATGAACGTCGAAAACAATGCGTCTTATATACACTAATGTAGAATTAAACAAGGAAAATATTGGTATAACTCTAATCTCAGTAGGCCTATTGGTTCGTTTGTAATTAAAGCCTAAACTCGAGTGTCCATAATAAAAAATCCGACAGTAGTCCTGAATTTCGTTAGGATTGTGAATGGGATTTGATTTTTGATCAAGGTTTAGGAGAATGAGTGATTATAATCTCTCATGTGTTCACTCCCATGTGCCTACTAGCCATGGGCACTTATTGGAAAATGCAAGTGTACTCACAGGACCATAGGTCTGCAATGTCTTTGAGATTGACGTCAGAGGTACTCCTGAAGCCTGACTGTGTGCATTTTCACAGAGGACATACCACATCAAAAAAAATATTAGGCTCATTTGACTCTATGCATGGAAATTCCTCTATGTCTTCCAATGGACATATTTTTTATAATACTGATCTGAGGACATATTCTTCTGTGTGTTGCATTAGCTATAGCAAAGGAAATTAAAAATAACTAGTTAAGGTTGGCTTTGAATAAGAACAGCAAACATCTGTCAATGGCTACCTAATATGAACAAAGAAAAAACCTTAAAATTCCATTGCTATATCAACAATTTGTGATGACAATGTAATTATCAACTTGGGCAAATGGGCAACGCAGATTAGACTCCAGTTTATTTCAAAATGCTGCTGGATACAATGGTTAGCAAGAAAAGTGAGAAGTGTGTCTCTATAAGGACAGGCAGCAGTGATAAATTATGCTTCACTGCCATGGTGTACATCATAGCTGATGGAAGAAAGACACTACATAATTTTCAAGCATGAAACTTGGCCAAAAATCAGCAAGTCTGTGGTAACAGTCATGGCCCAAGGAAAGGGCTTGTTAAACATCAATGGCAGATTGTCAAGGATAGTTTTCACAGACACATGAAAGATTCAGTGAAATCTTGCCTGCAACAAGGGAACAGAGACAAAGTGATCGTACCTGGAGGACTCGCATCTGTACTTCAACAGCTTGATATGTGCATTAATAACACTGTTAGAAAAGGCATTAACATGACATTGTTTAAGTGAAAAAAATAAATTCACTGTTTAAGGAGAAAAATCAATTTATTAATTAGTGTACCAGTAACTCTCACGGCTGCAGAAGACAGCACAGTCCCCACATTCCAGTTCTGCACAGTTGCTGACAAATATGGTAGAATTTTAATGCATGAAGAGATAAATTTAACTTTACCTAATAAAACTGTGTGTACATAACATTTTGGATTTTAATCCCCCCTGCTCTATTCAAAATTGGGGAGATCAGATAATTCAAGTATATATGATATTTCCTTAGGGTAGGGATTTATGTATTTGTTTGGCCATCACAGAGTCCAAACCTCAACCCCATTCACCATCCCTAGACATGCTGGGGAGATAACATGTTCCTGAAAGTCTCAATGTGCTCTTATGTATGGTACCATTTCTTAGATTTAGATTGTCAATGTGAAGTGTTCTAAACAGTTTCAATTAATTTTGTAACAGTGAGTTACTGTACTGTATTAGGCGTTGTGAAATGATAAACCCAAAGCAGTAAAGATCTACAGAAAGTACTCCGTAGTTTCCCAGACGATTTCATTGCGCAACAAACTCAAAACCCACTTGCTGTTTATCATATTATGTTAATATTAAGGTACATAAGATGCATATAAAAGACCGAATGTAAAATTGTTTGCATGCAAAGCCCAAGAAAAACACTGAGAAGATTAAAAATATTCATTGAGGCAATACTGTGCAAGTCAAAGGAGTTATAAAACAGAACGTTCTTTCCAATAACTTCATAGCTGCATGAATAAAATACGAAGCAAGTACCCCTGCAATGAAGAGCCTCTTGTATAAATACATACAAAGATCTGTCTCAGATGAGAGCATTCTTAGGAAAAATAACTTGCAATCAATTCTCAAGTTTGGGGAGAAATAAGAGGTGGTGTTTTATTCTGGATAAAACAGCAACTCACTTGAATAATGGGTAACCAAATATCAATCAATCAATCAATCAATCAATCAATCAATCAATCAATCAATCAATCAATCAATCAATCAATCAAATCACCACTAATCTGCATTTAGGGCAGTCCCCCAGGTGGCAGATTCCCTATCTGTTGCTTTCCTAGCCTTTTCTTAAATTATTGCAAACAAATTGGAAATTTATTGAACATCTCCTTGGTAATTTATTCCAATCCCTAACTCCCCTTCCTATAAATGAATATTTGCCTCAATGCATCCTCTTGAAATCAAACTTTATCTTCATATTGTGATCTTTATTACTTTTAAAGACACCACTCAAACATATTTCCACGCCATCTCTCCATTGACAACTCGGAACATACCACTTAATACCAACATAATTGGTCCATTACTGGACATTACAAATTTTCCAGCTAACTCATTCTTGGTTGCCAGCGTTTCGCCCCAGTGTGCTAGGTTGGGCTCAACAGTTGGACAAATATTTCAGGTTCCCTATGGGAATCAACATTTATATCAAAATACCACTTAGTCGAGCAGCTTGTCTCCTTTCTCCCAAGTCTTCCCAGCCCAAACTATGCAACATTTTTGTAACACTACTATTTTGTTGAAAGTTGTTCTGAATATTCCTATGTTGTTTTACAGAGAATAACATCAATACCACAGCTGCTTGCAAGGTATGCACTGGAAGGTGTCAACTCTGCAACCATTACAGAGTTTTAATTACTTTTGCTGCAATGGGTATCATAATACTGTACAATAACATACATACATACTGCACTGAAAAACTTATACGGCGTGGTACATATTTGAATTAAGCCTGGGGAACTACACGACACAACCCTGCACAGGCCGGTTAATGTTTAAATCGAGCGTGAAGCGATGTCATTACATGTAACAAGATTTAACAGCTTTATTTCAAGTTCAAGCTACGTCATGCGAACAGGATGTTAGCCAGAGGTTCGCCAGGCTGTAGCGGTGACATCGGAACCCAAACACGTGCACACAGTGAGGTCTCACAACAGAAGATTCTGGAATTTTTTTGTACGAGGGCAAATCAAAAAGACTGTTACACTTCCATGTTATGGCCATTTATGAAACCAAGTCCCCAAGAGACTGTCAACATTTCTAGGAACGATCAACCAGCTTTTTCATTTTGGATGCGTAGAAATCACCTCCAGCACTATGTAACCACCTGGAGACAGCTGCTTTCACCTCCTCATCGTTTCGAAATCGTCGCCCACCAAGATCCTTTTCCACCTTACCAAACACATGATAACCGCATGGCGCCAAGTCCGGACTGTATGGAGGATGTTACCATACTTCCCACCGGAATCGCTGCAGCAGTTCGGACGTTGGGCAGGCCGTGTGAGGTGAGGTGTTGAGTTATCGGGCAACAAAATCACACCGACACTCTATTTTCTCAGTTGCTTTTCTTGAATTGCCTTATGAAACCGGTTCAACGTTTGGCAATACAAAGCTGAGTGGATTGTCGTGCCTTTTGGCATAAATTCCATGTGCACCACACTCTCCATGTCAAGGAACACTGTGGTCATCACCTTTCCTGCTGAAGGTTGGACCTTGGCCTTCTTTTGTGTTGGTGATGTAGTGTGCACCAATTCTATCGATGTTCTCTTTGTTTCGGGGGTAAAGAGGTGGACCCATGTTTCATCCTGTGATGATTTACTGCAGAAACTCATTGCCCTCCACGTTCAGCATGCTGGCAATTTCCTGCAGTGTTATGCGCAGATTCTCTCCAATGATAAACATTTGCAACGGTACTGGACGTTGCGAGCCTGCCTTCGCGATATTCGTCCGTAAGATCTGCACACCCGGCGTCAAATTGCTTACACCACTTTACAATACTGGGCGAGAAATTGCATGCTTACCATATACAGCAGTGATTTCACGATGAATGTTCGTGCACTTGAGCCGTTTAGCCTATAGAAATCTCATCATTGCACGCGCTTCCAATTTGGAGTTAACACGTTCAGTACCAGCTTCTGAGCGGGACACTTGAATGCCTGGACCGGCCATTTTGATGCCCGGCCCTCTTGACTTGCATAACTTAATACAATTTATGATTACTCCTAAACTATAAATGTTAGAAAAATGATACTTTGTGCTTACAACTAGTAAATATTTAGGGTGTGATATCTGGTGTCACAGGTTTCAAAATACGTCTAATTTTATACAGCCTATCTGTATTTTCGGCATAATGATTACTGTCACCGAAGTGAAGAAATGAAAGAATATGAAGGAAGCATATTCGGAACATTGTATTAGAAAATATCGGAGTATGAAAAACAGGGTCTTCGGTCCAGTACATTTTTATATCAGGATTTTGGACTAATCGGTTTCCACGATTGCATGATCGAAATCTTTGTGAAAGGCCGCAGCGCCGCATTTATCACTTGACTCGCGTATAGATTGGTCTGCTCACACACATACTGATAAAATTCGTCATTCATGAAAATACTCACGTAACTCAAAATATCCTGCTTATATTTTATTTGAACGTTTATACCTGAATTCTCTGTAAATGGTGGAACGGGTGGACAATAACTAGGATGATATGTATCAGGCACTTCACTTTTCTCTATAGGCCTATCGGATTCGGGAATCGGAATTTTCTCGTCACTCTCACTTTCACTATCTGCGTCTATTTCAGGAATAAGTTCAGCACCAGAATATTCATTGTGAACAATACTTAATACTTTTCTTCCGTAAGAAACTTTGTTTTATAAGCCATTATACTACACTCTGTAAGAACGACACGCACTGCACTGAAATCTCAAGTACTGTCTTGACGCGCGAGGAAGTGCTGAGATATTCCCGCTAAAACAGCTAAGATAAACATAAGCCCACTCAACGCGACGGTTATCTCAAAAAGGTCAACCAACTTTCTGCTACAGCCAGTAACGCTGGCGAAGGTGTAAGAATGCATAGATGACGAATATAAACAGCATTGCTTCGCGCGGAACATTAAACGTCTTACGCCGTCCATGGCCCGTAGCATAGGAGCAAGCTTAAACGTCTTACGCCGTCCACAGTCCGCAATGAGTTAACATTCAGTTGACATGCCACTGAGTCTAGCCTGCCCTGCGTACATAACACGATGGAATACCACACCAACATTCCTATCGGATATGTCAGCAATTACTGTAGCTTGCTCCGCATTGGCCACGGTCACGACATACAGCATGGTATTATTTATAAGTTTCATATTCTGTATTGATTGGATTCAATGTAATAGACAAGAAAAAAGTTCCACCGATCAATACTATTTATTGTGAATGAATTATTGCACTAGTACCGGTTTCGGCCTTTCTTGGCCATCATCAGCTAGCACACAAATTTACAGTCATTAGACAAAATTACAAAGATGTTATGTTAGAGCATCCGGATGTCTAATGAAAAATGGAAATAAAATATATTGCAGTATGTTGCGTTAAAATATCTCTGATTAAAAGTGGCGATGGTTATAATAAACTAAAACCTATTGATTGAGCATGGACATGAGTACATAAACACATTAAAATATATAGGCCACATCATAATACACTAAAAAATATAGCACATTAAACACATTAAAACATGGTATATTTTAAAAACGTCTATTAAAATTTGAGTTCATGCTGCGTTGCATTCATTCTTCAATCCTCTTGTAGTTCTTGTGTGTATTAGGTGATCATCGAGAATGTTCTATGGCTGATATACTTTGTATTGGTATGTTATAAGAACTCTTGTCATTAAAATTGAAAATTGAGTACTGTGCAATTCAACTGTTGATGTAGTCCAGTAAGATTTATATATACAGCGAGATAGGGTTTGATTTTAGAGCAGTTGGTGGTGACGCTTCTCTCGTCTATGCACGTTATATGGTTGTTATTGTTGTTCCTGTGGAGGTTGTGTACTGATATGTTTGGAGATTTGTTGTATTCTGCTACGAGTACGTCTGGGGCTCTCAGACGTTAGCTAACATGAGCCCCAGACATTAGCTAACATGAGCCCCAGACGTACTCGTAGCAGAACACAACAAATCTCCAAACATATCGGTACACAACCTCCACAGCAACAACAATAACAACCATATAACGTGCATAGACGAGAGAAGTGTCACCACCAACTGCTCTAAAATCAAACCCTATCTCGCTGTATATATAAATCTTACTGGACTACATCAACAGTTGAATTGCACAGTACTCAATTTTCAATTTTAATGACAAGAGTTCTTATAACATACCAATACAAAGTATATCAGCCATAGAACATTCTCGATGATCACCTAATACACACAAGAACTACAAGAGGATTGAAGAATGAATGCAACGCAGCATGAACTCAAATTTTAATAGACGTTTTTAAAATATACCATGTTTTAATGTGTTTAATGTGCTATATTTTTTAGTTTATTATGATGTGGCCTATATATTTTAATGTGTTTATGTACTTATGTCCATGCTCAATCAATAGGTTTATTATTTTGAAACAGGCTTTATTTTGGACTTCATTGTTTACACTGGTAAGAGTCAATGAGGTCAAAGTCACTTTCAATTTGGGTATGTAAGGTAGTACGGTTACAACTCTATTGCATCCTTACCTGGGAAAGTGTCGTTCTTTGTTTGTTGACAACTGGTACATACCCAACTTTCTTTGATCTACACAAGAAAATAAAAACAATACTTGTGGCGCTGTACAATAAGAAAGAAATGCCAGAGTTAAGCAAAAAACTGAAGAAAAGAGACATAGAATCATATCACACCAGTAACATGATGGTTCTCAAATGGAAGGACAAGCAGGAGGTAACAATGTTGACTACAATGCATGATGACAGTATGACACGAGACTG
The DNA here is from genome assembly GCF_040414725.1 of Anabrus simplex. Taxonomy (NCBI): domain Eukaryota; kingdom Metazoa; phylum Arthropoda; class Insecta; order Orthoptera; family Tettigoniidae; genus Anabrus; species Anabrus simplex. The sequence goes on along the minus strand of NC_090266.1, from coordinate 628,367,698 downwards.
AAACACTAAATTAAATAACCACAGAACCAGTAAAGAAGCCCACAATTCCCAAAGATTACAATGAAAGTATGGGGTCTGTCGATACAATTGGCATGATGCTTAGCGAACTTGACTCTATAAGAAATCAGTGAAATGGTACATAAAAAAGAACATCACCTACAGGACTTCATATTGCTCAATTCCTATTCTTTACACATGGTAAAAACAGGGAAGAAAAATATTTTTGGCAGTCATCCATCATATCCTGGAAAAATTCCACCAACCTGCTCAAAGGCAAAGGGTGAAGGCCATCAAATCCTACTGGCAGCCCTCCGTGTCTTACATCGAAACATTATTTTTTAACTGAAGTTTTATTAAACACAATGTGTACATTACAGAGCTTTACAGAAAGTTGTTGTCCTCAGTGTAAAATCTTAATGATTTAGTCCTTGCTATGCACTTGAGTAAATGGTACTGGTCACATCGTTGTCCACACAGTGTACAGATGCATTGGCCTGATGCTTGATGAAACCCTCGTTGGATGCAGATTCTGTAGTGGAAGCCATGTACAGCCATTCTCGTATAAATGTGTCGCAGTGAGAAATTTGGTTCCTTCCATTCATCTGTATTCATGGCTGGTGTAAGATAAAATTTGTTTTCAATTTCATTAGCCTTCTTCCCTTTCTCTTACATGGGCTTCATATGCAGGTGTTTGAGGTAGGTTGTTCTTTATCGCTATCTCCCTGATGAAAAAATCTGTAGCGGCTAGAAGGTAGACAAGTCTTGGCCTAGCTTTCTTAATAGTTTAAAGGCTCTAAGTACGTAGGTTGCTTTGACTATCTCCATTCTCCTGAAGTTTGTGAGTGAGGTGGGCCAAATTTGGGTAATTGCATAACAAGCTATTGGGGAAATCTTGATGTGAAATAAACTGAAGGCTGAATCAAGTGATAATTTTTCTAAATTCTTAACTGCAAATATGGCTTTGATAACAGTTGGGCATCTCTCTTCCATGCGCTCCGTAAACAATTTTCCCATGACTTGAAGTGTTGGTCCTAGGTATTTGTAAGTGTTTACCAGCTCTAGTTGACCATTTCCACAGTAGAAGATGTCTGTCTTGGAGATGTTTCCCCCTCTCCTGAATTTCATGACTTTTGTTTTGTTGGCATTGATGTCTAGTTCATTGCTTTGTGACCAAGAGTAAAGTTTGTTCAGTCCTTTCTGTAGGGCCAGGCTGCTTTTAGAAAGAAGAATCATGTCATCTGCATAGAGAAGCATTGTGATGTCTTCAGATGCACCTTCATTTACTAAATTGTGGGTTAACATATTGAATAGAAACGGGCTGAGAGGGTCACCTTGGAGGACTTAGTTAGTTTGGACTATTGGCCTTGATTGGCTTACTCTGTCCGAGACTGACAGAAGTTTAAACTTTATTATGATCTCGATTAGTGGCTGCAAATCATTTTGCTTACCTAGAATAGTAGTTAGATTTCTTATCAGGGTGTTCCAGTTTACATTGTCGAAGGCTTTAGTGAAATCTATGAAGGCGGCAAATAAATGTCCTTTTATTACCTTGGTCGCATCCCATATGTAAGACAGTACTTTCTCTATGGCTGACACAAGTATTATAGACTGATATAACTTGAAAACAATATTCTTTAACCTACGGGTAAATAATTCAAGTATCGAGCTTGAATCATTATTATTATTTTTATGATTATTATTATTACGATTTACATAGTTGGACGATCACATTGTTTGTGAGGTTATGTCATGAAACATGTGCTCTGTGTGTGTGTGTGTGTGTGTGTGTGTGTGTGTATATATATATATATATATGAGTTTAGTTAATGTAAGAACCTGTAAATAATAGTATATAATTTATTATTACCTGTATGTATGATGTATAATCCACAGTAACATTGTGCAACACACTGTAACATCCAGAATAACGTATTTTTGACACTAGATGGTTTTAGAATGTTCTTTGCATTAAAACTATGTTATTTGGCACTCTAGAATTTACTAGAAGATATGTTGTGACATATCCTTCTAGAAGCCTGGCAAGGCAACATATATATATATATATATATACGAGGCAGTCTTGATGGTGAAGTTGAGTTATTGTTTGACAGGAGTTGTTCTTGTGAATTTGTGGTGTGCTGACATGTTTAAGTAAGCAGTCAGCAGTAAACTTTTTCAAGGTTGCAGTCTCCATGTGCTTCGTGTTAGGCAGCTGTTAAACATGGTGGTTTGTTGATGTGTGTGTTTAATGTGTAACGTGCAAATAATTGCAAATAAAATCCGTGTACGCAAGTGATAGCATTTTGTATGCGTCTATGTGAATACATCATGGCTTGTAATGTGGACTTACCGTCTGTGAAACCGTGTTGTTCCTCTGGAATGTGTACCATGGCCTGTGGCTGAATATGAGCCAGAATGATACGAGGGTTGGGGCAAAAGTCATGGCAACTATTTTTTTTTTCTTGAAGAAACCAGTCTGGTTGGAAAATGTGACATATACAAATGAAAGGACAAGGTGTTAACTACATGTGTGGACAATGAATAGCACTGAAATATTGTAACACACTAATTTATTACGGTAGTATACAGGGCAATATGGCCTTCCCGATGCAAAAGAATGACAACACAGTACACATAAAGTTGACATGACAAACATGGGCCTAAAGACCCTCAAAGTAGTCCCCTGCTACTGACACCACACGCTGCAAATGATGTGGGAGGCGCTGAATATCATCTGCCTCAGCATTTGCCGCACCATGTGTGAATCGGGTCACCTGTTGGTGCACAGCATCAGAACTGTCCTCTTGTGTTGCGAACTGCCTACCACATAGTGGTTCCTTAATCTTTCGAATGAGATCAAAGTCACAGGGCGAAATGTCGGGAGAGTACAGTGGGTGCTTCAATTCTTCCCATCCCCAACGTCGCAGTAGCTATACATGCTGCTTTATGTGGCTTTGCATTGTCGTGCAGGATTATTGCACTGTCCACAAGATCCGGACGTTTCTCCCGAACGCCACGTCACACCTGTCGCACCAGGAAGTTCCCGCAGTACTGTGCGGTCACTGTTCTGCCATGTGGAACAAAGTGGCAAACAATGGCACCCCTGACGTCATACGCGATGATCACCATCAATTTGATTGGGGAAGGATTCTGACGGACCTTCTGCCTCCTTGATGATCCAGCATGTTGCCAATCCGCGGACGTTTCAGTTCTGGTTCATATGCCCTGGCCCAAAATTCATCGATGGTGATTATTCATGACAAGAATTGATCACCGTCCTGTTGCCAGCGTGCAAGGTGGTCGGAGCATATTGCATAGCGCACTCATCTTTGAACTTCCGTCAGTGCATGCGGTACCCACTGCGATGCGATTTTGCGCAGTTGCAGCTCATTACGCAATATCCTGTGGACGGTGCGTTCTCGATGCCACTTGCCCTCTCTAACTCCAGTAGCGTCCATCGCCTGTCTTCATCCAGGAGCTGCTCGATGACGGCACATGCCATGTTGGTCCGTACACTGACAGGTCATCTCGAACGTTGCTCATCACTAGTTGACACACGTCCTTGCTGAATCATTCCTACCGAGCTCGATAGCTGCAGTCGCTTAAGTGCGGCCAGTATCCAGTATTCGGGAGATACTGATTCGAATCCCACTGTCAGCAGCCCTGAAGATGGTTTTCCGTGGTTTCCCATTTTCACACCAGGCAAATGCTGGGGCTGTACCTTATTAAGGCCATGACCGCTTCCTTCCCACTCCTAGCCCTTCCCTGTCCCATCGTCGCCATAAGACCTATCTGTGTCGATGCGACGTAAAGCAACTAGCAAAAATAAAAAAATAAAATTAAAAAAAATTCCTACCCACCGTGCTACTGTACGGTATGGTACGGCATTATTCCCAAGGGCTTCCAATAATTCACTGTGACATTCCATTGCATTTTTCCCACGGAGAACGGCTATTTTGTTGTAAGTGCGCTGCTCAACACGGGTTACTTCCATCTCGCACGACATTCACCAACTGACTGATTTCACAGCATTCGCTGGGCTACTACCAGCTATCACAGAGCCATCTGTTGTTCTGCATACACACTATGCCAGCAGAACTTCCACACGACACGCATACGTTTGTGATCCGTTCACATAACTACAAGAAAAAAAATAGTTGCCATGACTTCTGCCCCAATCCTCGTATTTGAGAGAAATTTAAAGGGAGCGCATTTGAGTGCAATTCCGCGATAAGCGTCAGGGGAGTCTTTCGGTCCTTTTCCTTTGCATAAAATTTGGACTATAGAATCTCTCCACTGTCCGGGAATCTGATGTCGTTTGATGCACTCGTTAAATAAAACTGTCCAGATCTCGATGGTAGATGGTAATGACTCTTAATATTTCCTTAGTCAGGTTGTCAGGCCCTGCTGCTTTGCTCTGTTTGTTTCGCAAGTAGATCGACCGAACCTCCTCTGCGGTAACTGTTAGTACAGTGTCCCCTGTACTAACAGTGTTCCTCCCTTCATGCAGCTGTGACTGGGATTGGGATTTGTGAATTTTCCTTACACCAAATGGGTTCCAGAATTTTGTAAGGGGTATTTTCCGCTTCCAATATTGTTTCGAGTTCCTTCCTTCTGATGAATTGGAATCTTTTTTCTTTCACTAGAATTCTATACTTTCTTCTTTCCTTTATGTATTCCGTCAACAATTCTTCAGATTGAATTTATCTCCACTTATGTAGTCTGTTTAGTGTTGATGTTCTGAGAATGTAACAATCTTCATCAAACCATGGTTTGCTTATTTTGTTCTGGGGTTTCTCTCTGGTTGACATCATAAGCGAAGTTGTAACCATCTCAGATGCTTTATTTATGTTGCCTGTTTCGATACAAGCCATGATTCCTTCTTTTTTCACTGAACTGTATCATGTTGATTTGGCGTGGAGACCAGCGTTGTGCAGTTCTCCTGGGTTCTGTGATGTCTATTAGAAACTTTGTTTGAATCAGTACGTGCTTCCATATGCATGTCCATAGATGCTGCTGATTCGTTACCATTATATCTTTTCCCCTGAGGAACATCAGATCTGTCGTAATGGATCCATTATGAGCGATGTACGTAGGCAGAATGGCTTTGCCGGTCGGAGAGAATCCTTCTTCATCCTACAGTTCGAAAAAGGCCATTGCTTTCCTGTCAGGCTTATCTTTACGACAGTTGAAGTCACCACCTAAAGTTACAGAAATGTTTGTCAATTTTTTGTAATGCCTGTAAGTTGGTTTCTGTAACGATTTCGGTTATAGCTGTAGGTTTCATGTACATCCCAATGACTGCTAATTGCTTAAAGGTGATGATCACACAATTTTCTTCAATATGTTTACTGATTAGATCTCCTAGGAATTGTCTGTAGAGGACAGACACTCCTCCAAATGGTCTCCCCTCATGTCTTGCCTTTGCTAATGTATAAACGGAGTAATAACCGTTAATGTTTATTGGTTCCAGAAGGAACGTTTCTGTGGCTATTCAAATGTCTTGGTTGATTAATGATATCTCTTGTACTTTTGTAAGTGATCTTATTCCTTCTACATTTCAAAGAAGGAGTTTCAACTTAGTATTGACGAAACTGAAAGGGCCGAAAAATCACATTTTCTGGCCGGATTTCAGGCCGAAAAATCACATTTTCTGGCCAGATTTCAGGATTATATGTAGCCAAACTACCAGAAAAGAAAGGGGAAAAAGGAGGAATCCAGATACATGTACAGCAAATGTGGTGTTGAACTTTGTGTTGTGTCCTGTTTCAAGAATTTTTTAAAAATAATTATTTTAATTTTTTTTGCTATTGGCTTTACATCGCACCGACACAGATAGTTCTTATGGCGACGATGGGATAGGAAAGGCCTACGATTTGGAAGGAAGCGGCATGGTCTTAATTAAGGTACAGCGCCAGCATTTGCCTGCTGTGAAAAATGGGAAACCACGGAAAACCATCTTCAGGGCTGCCGACAGTGGGATTCAAACCCACTATCTCCCGGATGCAAGCTCACAGCCGCGTGCCCATAACCGCACGGCCAACTCGCCCGGTAAGCATTATCATGAACTCAAGCACATCTAGAGACCATCCTATGTGAGCTAATGATTCTTGAGTGTGTTTCAAGCCTATTTTAGCTCTCTTTTCATCAGTGTCCAGGTCTCTGCAGCATCTGTCAGTATTGGGCAGTAATACATCTTATACATCACCTCTTAACACTTTCTCCCCACGTGTGTCTGGACACTGCTGCAACACTTTTTGTACATTGCTTGCATATATTCTATTATTTCCTTTCAAATCTTCCCATTGCATTACTTTCCATACCTTTACTCTGGGTACACTATCGTAAGCCTTTTCAAGGAACGTCATCATCATATCTCTTCCATATTTGCAATGCTTTTCCTTTAACCTTCTGCTGGTCGAGACATTTTTTGTAACGGCATTGCTCGAGTGAGAGCACCACACTCACGCTTGGATATTCTGCATCTTTGCAACCCTTATTGAACTTATTATACAATGTTGGGACTTTATTGAAGATACTCTCAGCTTACGTATCAAACATAACAATGAAAGTTTGTCACAACTTGAAACTTAAAACATGTTTGTTATGTTTAGTCAAAATATACAAACAATAGGGGGGGGGAATGGAACCGACATTATATTAAGATATTAAGCAGAAATATTACCAAGGGATATTAAAACAAACAATACAATCAAACAGTGACAATATCTAATCTAGAAGCAACATCATTAAGAGAGAAGATTTATTCACATGATGAGTTAGCCTACTCATTAGCAGACTAGGTGCTAAAACACTCATTGAAAATTATCCCATAACATCTATATTCCATGACAAGACTGTGAAAATGCTTAAAATTTCAATAAAGAACTATTCGCAGGCTGTTCTGCATATGAAACCTTTGATTTATCAATATTCCTTTGGCATATATCCTCAGGAACATCATAATTCATCTCTTCAAACAGCCACTATATAATCATCTTGTTGAACCATCGTCCACAACCAAACTTCTAAGAATGAACAGTAGTAAAACATAAAATCCTGGATTATAGTACCACAGCAGTTTGAGGGTGAGCGCAGCACTGTTTCTAAATGCACTGTTGACAGGAAGAATGTCTTGCTGCTACCGAAGTCAACAATGCCACACATCACTGCCATTACCCAACTACTAAAACCCTAACAGTAAGCTATCTGGTTATTTAAAAGTTTATCTGCATTTAATTTCATATTATGGAGAATAATATCAGAAGGTGAGCAGTCCGCTCACCCCCTGATCAACGAAAGGTTAACTGCCTCATACTTCTAGTGTTGATTTCGAAAGCCATATTGCTCTTCTTCATCATCATCATTACTGCAGTTTCCAGCTGTTGGCCGGGCCTGCTTATTGCTCTTCTTGTAATTATCCTTTCACATTTCTTCTCTTTCTCTTTTCTCGTGATCCCATGATAATTTTCACATATCTTCTTCTACCCCTTCTTAAATAATGGTATTATTACTACTTTACTCCAGCACCGATTTTTCTTTCCAAATAGATCTAAACAGCCTGTACAGCCACTGTAGACCAACACATCCTCCTGCTTTTATCATTTCCACACACAATTCATCCAATCCTGCTGCTTTTCCCACTTCCATTTGTTTGAAAACAGTTTCCACTTCTTCCATTGTGATTTCAATCTCGGATTCTGTCTCCTCACACTCTGCTTCAATCATCCCTTCTACATCCTTTCTCACATTCAGGAGTTCATCAAAGTAATCCTTCCATCTTTTACTTATATCCTCTAGTTGTGGTATTATCTCACCTTTCCTTTCATGTGCTTTGTGTAGACATTCTGTTTTCTTTCTTTTTTACAAGTAGATATAGCAGCCTTTAACCATTATACACATCGTCTTCCAATTACCGTGGAATCATTCCCAGATTTTCTTCTTTTCTTCACTTTATTTTCTTGACCCTACTTTTCATTTCCTGATACTTTCTCCTACTTTCTTCTTTGCCTTTACACACTCATTCCACCATGGGGTCTCTTTATCTTTCACTCTTTCAGCATTTCTGCTATAAACGCAATCTTCACAGCTTACAAATGCCTTCTTAAGCATGTCCCATTCCACTTCCACACTCTTCACCTCAGTTCTGGGTATGTGTTGTTTCAATTCATTTTCAAATTTCTCTTTTACTTCCACATATTTTAATGTTTGTACTTTAATTTTTTCTTATTTCTTTCAATTCTCACTACTTTTCCTACTTTCATTTTTGCTGTCACTACTCTATCATCTCCATCAAAGGCTACTTCTGGCAAGTCTGTTACATCTAACAACTGTCTATGATTTGCTCTTTCCACCAAAAAAGTAATCAATTACTGTTTTTGTCCTACCGTTTCCCCATCCATATCTTATATTTCCATTATTCTACTTCCCGAAATAAGTATTGCCCGCAATTAACCCATTTCTTGCACAAAAATCCATCAACTTCTCTCCCTCTTAAGACTTCTTTCCATATACAAAAAGTTAAATTACTTCTTACATTCCTTTCCTGTCGCTTCCAACCATTGCATTAAAGTCTTCCGTGACAGTCACTTATCATATCTGCATCCAGTCTAAAGTGCGTTCACTTGAATATAGTCTTTTACTCCATTCTCTATCCTTTTCTGTATCTCCATTATTCTGTCATTTATGTAGTCAGTCCACTTCATCTACGTACTCATCTAAGATTTCGTTTGTTATTACCCCACTCCATTCTTTGCCGTATGTCCTCCATTCCAGTAGAGAGTGTATCCCTTCCTCAACATCTTTCTTTCCCTCTCCACTTAAGCTCACTCAATCCCATCATAGCTATATTCTCCTCCTCCATAACATCAAACACCTCTTCTGACTTTCCACTCAGTGATGATGCTTGTTGTTCAAAGGGGCCTAACAGTTAGGTTATCTGCCCTCCAGTCAGTGACATTCAGGTTGATTAATGCTACCATAACAACATTATCGACTGCACCCACTTAAAGCAATTCCCCCACCATAAGAACTGTGTGTCGCTTTCGGGGAATGCCCTAGCCTTTTCTGAGGCTAATTTAAAGTGATTTAAGGTGTTATTACGATGGGGTCACCACTCCCAAAGTCTTTTAGAGCTACTGCCAGCAGGTGATCAGGCCGCTTCTAACATGGAGTACAGATGCCTTTTGCAGCCGCCGCTTACTTGGGGTCGGATGCTGTTCGATGGGTTCCAGTGTCATTTTCTATACTGAGAGGAAATTCACTCCACCTAACGAAACTCGTCCACCCAAAGCCATTGATCATATTAGGGGATCGGGTTTTTTACCGCTGCTCAAAACTCAGCATCGAATCATTACTGTAGCAGCGCAACTGGCCAGACAATACAGACAGTGATAGTCTCGGTAAAAATTTAGCTGCAAAAGTGTTCTTCCGCTTAGAAAAAACCTGGTCCAGATGGCTTATCTAGTCATCAAAACATGGTAGGCAAAAGGTTAAACAGCTATACACCTGGAGTTAGATCCAAAATTTATACAAAAACACAATTACAAATTACCTCAGGATGAATTTCAGCAGCAATGTAATACAACAGACCCTTCTGTGTGGATTCATGATACGATGTTAACTTCTCTGGATTGAAAGAATCCAAACCTTCATCATAAACTACAATTATACGGTATGCAGTTATCGGACCATTGTCATTCACAGATGAGGAGAGTCGTACAACCATTCGGCCTGCACTATAACTGATTATCTCTGGAACTGCAGGAGTAGGAGGTTCTGTAACAAGAGATAAATGTAAAATACACATATATTGAATGTATATCTATCTCTTAGTTCAGTTTCCTGATATGGGGTTGAGTATAAGGCGAGACGAAATTTGATGGACTGTTTTTAATGGCCAGATGAGCTGTCTGATGCCATCTCAGATGAGGAGCTAATGAAGATGAAATGAATTATGGTGAATGAAATGAATGAAACTGGGAAAGGAGGTGGAAGGAATCGGCTGAGGCCTACGAATAGGAACTGTTCCTGCATTTGCCTGGAAGTGAAAATGGGAAACCATACAAAACCATTCTCAGGACAGCTGACGGTGGACTGTGAACCTACTTGTCTCCCAAATGGAAGCTTAGCCCCACAACTGTAGCACATTAACACACCCAGCTATTCTGCTCAGTAACACGTATATTGAACATAATTTCAAAATGAATTTGGTCCAAAATTCTGCAATTGGGTTTACTTAATAATCATAGTTTATCTAGGACAAAAACGTATACACTGTGTCATCAAGCACCCAATGAATGGCAAAATGACCCTGATGAGCCATAACTTAAGGATCATTGCTATATGAAGTACACCATGCCAACTATTTCCTAACAAAGCATTTGTAGGACATATATTAAGTTCACTAGCACCGGCAAGATTAGTAACACCAAAAAAAGTCTGACCCAATTCAAAACATTACTGTATTGTTTTTCTCCTGGGTGATTATCATGAAAATGACCATTATCTTTGTACCTCGCAAAGTTTTAATATAATTCATAATCCTTCCTACTGTTACCTCAGCATCAGGAAGCTAGCTTTAAGATGAGGGGCTTGGAATATCTTGATGATGATGATGATGATGATGATGATGATGATGATGATGATGCTTGTTGTTTAAAGGGGCCTAACATCGAGGTCATCGGCCCCTAATGGTACAAAATTAGACGAAATGGAATGACAAATTAAAAGCCCGAAATTCTCCACTGACCAGAATTCAAAACATGAGGGCGAAGAATGAATGGATGGATATGAATTTAAAACAATCAGTGGATGCCACCCGCAATACCTTACATTCATAGAAACTGACGGAAAAACAATAGGATTACTGACCAAGGGACTGCTGCTAGAGCATAATACTGAATCGAGGATGCTTGCAGTCTAAAGCGGGTCCAGAATCCAAGTTATTGGCCCCTCATAACGGTACTTATCGCTAGGAAAGTAGAACCATGGTATTTCTCATGTTGCAGTACTAATCAAAAGTAGCAGAGACTCGCGGTATTCCACACATTATGGTACTACTCACAGGTTATGAAATTCGACATATAATACTGACCTATGGTTTTTCTCACATTGCAGCGCCATTTACAGGCAACGCAACCCTATGGTGTTCATCACATAAGAGTACTAACCACAGGGACCTTCTGCTATCCCGTGGTGTTCCTCATATAATGGGTACTAATCATAGGCAAGGCAGAACCGTGGTAGGTATCATCCCATGGTCCTGCTCATATGGTGGTACTAATCACAGGTACCGCAAAAGCCGACCGCACGGTGCTCCTGTGTGCTACTAATCACAAACCTATTTCGTACCTAATATAGTGGTACTACGCGCAAGTAAAAACGACCCTTGGTGTTCTCCGCGTGGTGGTACTGATCACAAGTAGTTTCATAGTTCTAACACATAGTTCTAATCCCTTGGTTGCCCCTTTTAGTTGCCCCTCACGACAGGCAGGGGATACCGTGGGTGTATTATTCGTCTGCCTCCCCCACCCACAGGGGGTAGTGTGCTTGGTCCGCGAGAGGTATTTTATTTCCCTCAAGTCCACCGGCAAGCCGGTTAGGACCCCCCTATCCGCCACCTGGGACGCGCCACGTGGGAGTATCACCTCTCCCCCTGCTACGCCTGCGTAGCAGGTTCGTGGTTGGAATATCTTAGTTAACAGGATTAGTATTTGTGAAATCTGTCAGATAACCTTGGAGTAGTATCTGTACTTGAGTGTTTTTGTAATTTATCAGGACAAAGGAAGCATGTTTCTCTAGTTCATGTAAGATATCACAGAATATCACTTTCTAGAGCCACCGACAGTAGAATTTTTAATACACATCTAGTTTCAATTGAGTATCTGAGGCAGTATACATTTCACTCTAGTCACTCAAACCAGTTTTAAATTTGTAGCAGAGCTGTAATCCAAACTTAGGCTTTTCGATGACCACAAACTCAGGATCACAATTAGATGAAGGAAGCTTGGAAAGGGCTAGGTATGGGAAGAAAGCGTCCGTGGCATTAATTAAGGTACATCTCCAGCATTTACCTGGTGTGAAAATAGGAAACTATGGAAAACCATTTTCAGTGCCACAGAAAGTGGAGATAGAAAGCCACTACCTCCCGAATACTGGATACTGGCTGCACTTAAGCGACTGCAGCTACCGAGCTCGGTCCTTTCACTCGTTAATGATCATGAAAATACATTTCCTTTTCTTTGCTATTTGTTTTACGTCGCACTGACACAGATATGTCTTATGGCGATGATGGGATAGGAGAGGCCTAGGAATGGGAAGGAAGCGGCCGTGGCCGTAAGGTACAGCCCCAAACATTTGCCTGGTGTGAAAATGGGAAACCACAGAAAACCATCTTCAGGGCTGCCGACAGTGGGGTTCGAACCCACTATCTCGCGATTACTTGATAATGGCCGCACTTAAGCGACTGCAGCTATTGAGCTCGGACCTTTCACTCGTTCATGTTCATGAAAATACATTGCAAATGCAAAAGGTCATGAAATACCTCTACCAGCTGATTTCCATATCTGGTCTTGAATTCTCCATTAATTCACTTCTTAAGTATTTGGAAACTCTCCATAAGTTTAATATCTTAGTCTGTGATTTGTATTGCCCTATTTCCTCCTCCCCAGCACCACCAAACCTATTGTCATGCTTTCATGGACACTGATTCTTACTCCTCTCCTCCAACCTTCTCATTTGCAGTGTGAAATTGACTCTCCCACCATTTTCCTAAATCACCAGCGGTAATTATAACTGAAGTGTTCGTTGTTGAAAGGCATTAAGTTCACATTTTTGACAAATTCCTTTTACTGTGATTTTGCATTCTAAGAAGTAAGTTGCACATTTTAATGCTGAAAGGAACCATGTTGTAGCAGCCCTTGTGCCATTACCACAGCTGGCAGGTTAGTTACTCCATGCTGAAATGAACTCAGTCCTGCAGTTAGTGTGTTTCAACACAGAATGTCTATCAGCATGATAGTTCGCCAACCAACCTATATGGAGGGTGCTACTATGTTTCAGATGTCAAGATTAGTGTGTTTCTTTCTCTTGTTTATGTATATGTTAAGTGATTGTTGTTGACAATTCGTCCTATGTCACTGATGTGCTGTGCATATTATTAATTTTTCTTTCTTGCTGTGTTTGTAACCTTATTTTCATCATAGATAACACAGTTATGAAATTTATAAATGTTAGGCCGGTATGAGCCGAGGGCGACTAGTGGCACAACTAGTTGCCAGAGGATTTAAGTACCGGGCTATCAATGGCGCAACTTGCGAATAATTGCTCGGTTCACACCGGACGAGAAGCCTCTGTGGCACAGGCAGCAGCGGGCCGGCCTCTCACCGCTGGATACCATGGTTCAAATCCCGGTCACTCCATGTGAGATTTGTGCTGGACAATGCGGAGGAAGGACAGAATGTTCTTCAGGTACTCCGGTTTTCCCTGTCATCTTTCATTCCAGCAACACTCTCCATTACCATTTAATTTCATCTGTCAGTCATTTATCATTGCCCCAGAGGAGTGCAACAGGTTTCGGCAACCGGCACATTTCCTATCCTCGCCGCTAGATGGGAGCTTCATTCATTCCATTCCTGACTGGGTCAAATGACTGGAAACAGGCTGTGGATTTTCTTTTTTTTCACATTGGGAGAATAGTCACTAGAGAAAGAGAGAGAAAATGGTGTCCTATGATGAACTTCCTTTTCCTTGCTCTTCTATTAAAAATGAAAAGCCGAAAGGTTAGGAAAAGGTGAAAACATCCTACGTCTGTTTCTCGACTGACTAGAGGATTCTATTATACATTGGTTAACGATCTAACTGCAGGCTACAGTAAATTTTTCAGTTGTCACTGCACGTCAAAATTGTCATTTTACTAATTGATACATACATACATACATTATCATTATAGACTGTTACGCCTTTCAGCGTTCAGTCTGCAAGCCTCTGAGAATTTACTAAACGTCGCCACAATCCTCGATTTGCAACTAGTGTTGTGGCCTCATTTAGTTCTATACCTCTTATCTTTAAATCGTTAGAAACAGAGTCTAACCATCGTCGTCTTGGTCTCCCTCTACTTCTCTTACCCTCCATAACAGAGTCCATTATTCTCCTAGGTAACCTATCCTCCTCCATTCGCCTCACATGACCCCACCACCGAAGCCGGTTTATGCGTACAGCTTCATCCATCGAGTTCATTCCTAAATTAGCCTTTATCTCCTCATTCCGAGTTCCCTCCTGCCATTGTTCCCACCTGTTTGTACCAGCAATCATTCTTGCTACTTTCATGTCTGTTACTTCTAACTTATGAATAAGATATCCTGAGTCCACCCAGCTTTCGCTCCCAAAAAGCAAAGTTGGTCTGAAAACAGACCATGTAAAGATAGTTTCGTCTGGGAGCTGACTTCCTTCTTACAGAATACTGCTGATCGCAACTGCGAGCCCACTGCATTAGCTTTACTACACCTTGATTCAATCTCACTTACTATATTACCATCCTGGGAAAACACACAACCTAAATACTTGAAATTATCGACCTGTTCTAGCTTTGTATCCCCAATCTGACATTCAATTCTGTTGGATTTCTTACCTACTGACATCAATTTAGTCTTCGAGAGGCTAATTTTCATACCATACTCATTGCACCTATTTTCAAGTTCCAAGATGTTAGACTGCAGGCTTTCGGCACAGTCTGCCATTAAGACCAAGTCGTCAGCATAGGCCAGGCTGCTTACTACATTTCCACCTAACTGAATCCCTCCCTGCCATTTTATACTTTTCAGCATATGATCCATGTAAACTACAAACAGCAAAGGTGAAAGATTACAGCCTTGTCTAACTCCTGTAAGTACCCTGAACCAAGAACTCATTCTACCATCAATTCTCACTGAAGCCCAATTGTCAACATAAATGCCTTTGATTGATTTTAATAATCTAACTTTAATTCCATAGTCCCCCAGTATAGCGAACATCTTTTCCCTTGGTACCCTGTCATATGCTTTCTCTAGATCTACGAAACATAAACACAACTGCCTATTCCTCTCGTAGCATTTTTCAATTACCTGGCGCATACTGAAAATCTGATCCTGACAGCCTCTCTGTGGTCTGAAACCACACTGGTTTTCATCCAACTTCTTCTCAACGACTGATCGCACCCTCCCTTCCAAGATGCCTGTGAATACTTTGCCGGGTATACTAATCAATGAGATACCTCGATAGTTGTTGCAATCCTTCCTGTTCCCTTGCTTATAGATAGGTGCAATTACTGCTTTTGTCCAATCTGAAGGTACCTTACCAACACTCCACGCTAATTTTACTACTCTATGAAGCCATTTCATCCCTGCCTTCCCACTATACTTCACCATTTCAGGTCTAATTTCATCTATTCCTGCTGCCTTATGACAATGGAGTTTATTTACTATCCTTTCCACTTCCTCAAGCATAATTTCACCAACATCATGTTCCTCCTCCCCATGAGCTTGACTGTTTGCAACACCACCATGATGATTTCCTTTTACATTGAGAAGATGTTCAAATGATTCCCTCCACCTCTCCAGTGATTCCCTGGGATCTGTTATGAGTTCACCTGAATTACTCAAAACACTGTTCATTTCCTTTTTCCCTCCCTTCCTAAGATTCTTTATTACTGTCCAGAAAGGTTTCCCTGCTGCTTGACCTAGCCTTTCCAGGTTATTACCGAAATCTTCCCATGACTTCTTTTTGGATTCAACAACTATTTGTTTCACTCTGTTTCTTTCATCTACGTACAAATCCCTGTCTGCCTCGGCCCTTGTTTGGAGCCATTTCTGATAAGCCTTCTTTTTACGTTTACAGGCTGCTCTCACTTCATCATTCCACCAAGATGTTCGCCTTTTCCCATCTTTACACACAGTTGATCCTAGACATTCCCTTGCTGTTTCTACTACAGCATCCCTGTATGCCACCCATTCACTTTCTATATCCTGAACCTGCTTACTGTCTATTGTTCGAAACTTCTCACTAATCATATCCATGTACTTCTGTCTAATTTCCTCATCCTGGAGATTTTCTACCCTTATTCGTTTGCAGACAGATTTCACTTTCTCTACCCTAGGCCTAGAGATACTTAGTTCACTACAGATCAGATAATGGTCTGTATCATCAAAAAATGCCCGAAAAACTCGTACATTCCTAAAAGATTTCCTGAATTCAAAGTCTGTTAAGATATAGTCTATTATGGATCTGGTACCCCTAGCCTCCCATGTGTAGCGGTGAATAGCCTTATGCTTGAAGAATGTATTCGTAACAGCTAAACCCATACTAGCACAGAAGTCCAGCAAACGCTTCCCATTCCCATTAGCTTCCATATCTTCCCCACATTTACCAATCACCCTTTCGTATCCTTCAGTTCTATTCCCAACTCTCGCATTGAAATCGCCCATTAGCACTATTCTATCCTTGCTGTTGACCCTGACCACGATGTCACTCAATGCTTCATAAAACTTGTCAACTTCATCCTCATCTGCACCCTCACATGGTGAATACACGGACACAATTCTTGTCCTAATTCCTCCCACTGACAAATCTACCCACATCATTCGCTCACTTACGTGCCTAACAGAAACTATGTTGCGTGCAATGGTATTCCTGATAAAAAGCCCTACCCCAGACTCTGCCCTTCCCTTTCTAACACCCGTCAAGTACACTTTATAATCTCCTATCTCTTCCTCATTATCTCCCCTTACCCGAATATCACTTACTCCTAGCACATCCAGATGCATCTTCTTTGCTGACTCAGCAAGTTCTACCTTCTTTCTTCCATAAGCCCCATTAATATTGATAGCTCCCCATCGAATTCCATTTCGTTCGCCAAGTTGTTTCCAAGGAGTCCCTCGCCTGTCAAATGGGAGTGGGACTCCATTACTCCCATAGGTCCGAGGCTTGCTTAAAGTGTTCTGAGCTCGGTAAATTCATGAAGCAGGTAGCTGCCCTATTTGCACATAGTCCAAGTGAGGATCTCTCCTCTAACGGGTTATGGACCACCTGTGAATTGTGTAGTCCTAGCCGCCTGAGCACAAGGAGGGCCACGACTCAGAATATGTCCGAGATGCCCACTCCCATTCCATAGCAACTGGCATCCCGACTCTCAGGACCACTTACTAGGCCACTCAGCCGTTGCCCATGGTTCACGAACTAGGACGTGACTACAGTAACCCACAAACATGAACCATTACTAATTGATAGGCTACATAAAATAAGATATAACAGGAAATGACACGGGACTAAACAAGCGTTTCCCAACAGAAGAAAAAATTGTTCCCCGCACTGAGGTAAGTCATTCCATAGTCGTTACTTTCTCATAATAAATATTTTACAATTATCTGCAATTTCAAAAAATCTTGTTGTTCGAATACATCACAATTTATTTTAGTTAATCATTAGTAACCGACTCTTTAACTCCTTTGATGAGGGCACATGGTCGCGAAAACTAGCTGCGAAGACTCATCTCGCTTCATACCCGACCTGTAGAAAAACGGGACACGGGGTGGACATACATACTATACGTACATACATGTATATATACATTAGTTATTGATGGTGTCATTGTTGTTGTGCCTTAACTAATTCTTCCTAATGAAATATATTTAAAATATATTCTAATTAGAAAAACATGAATGTTATTTAATATAAAATTATTTCTGTAAAATTATTTACTTTGCGATGAAAATAATTTTATTAACTAGTAATACTAGTAACTAATAGTAAATGAAGTAGGTAAAAACAAGCAACTTATGTTTATTATACAACTTTAATTAATGTTAAGTATTCTCTCTTATAAAATACTGAACACCTTGTGTCAATAATATTTGAGATTTTTCTAAATAAAACTTCAGGCATTCTTTTATGCTGATAATGAAGTAGCCTCCTTAAACAATGGCACACATTATTGATAATAGTGTTTAAATAAACCCTCGTTGTAAAAATTGTACGAAACAGAAGAACCTGTCTTTGATCACAATTCTGATCACATAACGAACAATTTGGATTACACACATTTTCCATACACAAAATATATCTTTCCTTTTCCCCAACACATATTTCATGATACCACGCATTGCAGTTCTGGCAATGAAGCCATGGTCCTTTTATTACAAAATTCTCACAGTTATAATCCAGATGACACAATCGATACTTGTTGTCTTTCGAATGCTCTTGTTGAGATGCATCATCTTGATTTGTTGTGCTTGACATGCCGGTTATATTTTGACTTATGTTTGCACTATTGCCATTTTTTTAAAGAGATTTTTTGAACTTAATCTGAAAATGCAGATCTGATATTAAATGAGATGAAGATATTACCTGTCAAATTTTTGACGTGGATTTCTTTTCAGGTGATGGTAAGATATTTTTCATAGATTCGTTGGGTGATACAGTGCCTGTAACATTAAAAGTTGATGTTGAAGCATTTTCCATTAATGGTTGAATTATCTGGTGTTGAATTAGTACTGAATTGTAGTCATTCATTACATTCGGTGACAGGATGATGATTCTCTTTGGGTTGACTGTTTGAAAGAGTTTCAGGAATTTCAGGCAAGGGTATTCTTTCTTTGATAACCAACCGATGGAAGGTCAATGAACATGCTTAATTGACCTTTTCATATAAACTAAACTTTCTTCTCTGATCTTCTGTGCGCCATCTGAAGTGAGAAAGATGCAAATATCTATGATCAAAATTGTACCATTCCATCCGATCGAAATTGAACCATTCCATCCGATCGAAAATGTATTGCATGTACTTCAACAATGGATCTATCAACTGGTTACAGAGAAATACAAGGGATAGTGCTTGAAGTATCATAGTCCCATCTTGAGGTTCATAGAGATATGGCGTTATTATAAATAGCACTTCACACTTCAAGAAAAGGTCCCAGAGCTTAGCTACGACAGCTTCAAACTTATAACAACGTGAAAAACAATGAAGCATTTCTCACCTTGCAACGTAAAAACAGCAATTTCTTGCAAACTAATGGAAACAGATGTATTATTTTTCACATTCACAAAGGAGCTGCTTCACTCTTCCCACAGCCGGTCATACATAAGTGGTACTCATTGAAGAATGAAATACAGCGGGTTTTCTAAGTTTGATTGGAATTGCATTTATATTGAAATTGTACCACTCTACCCTCTTAGCAAGACAAAAAACAATGGTACAAATTTAAATTATATAAAATATTCATTGTTACACATTTCTACATTGAATAGTACTAGCAGTATAAAAATTACCTAGAACACTACTCACCCAGGGGTTTATCCTGAAATTCTGGAATTAAGTCCTTTCAAATGCTCTTCCAAGAATTCAGTTTTTCTACTTTGTCTGCGTAAGTTTCAATGCTGGAATCTCAAATTGTCGGTTTTCTTTCAACCTCAAAAATTAATTCTTCAGTACTTATTCGACTTTCTTTCTTATTTTTACTGTCCTTTTTTTTTCTTACAATCTGTTTTATGTCGCACCGGCACAGATAGGTCTTACGGCAACGATGGGATAGGAAAAGGCTAGGCGTGGGAAGAAAGTGACAGCGACCGTAATTAAGGTACAGCCCCAGTATTTGCCCGGTGTGAAATTGGGAAACCACAGAAAACTATCTTCAGGGCTGCCGACAGTAAGGTCGAACCCACTATCTCCAGAATACAAACAGGTAGCTACGTTATCCAAACCACAGAGCCGCTTGCTCGATCAGTATTCGACTTTCAACTAGTTTTGTCATCTTCATTTGTTGTGCTAGTTTATTTGATGTTTCCGTGTTCATTAAAAGAACAATCACAATATGGTAATGCACATGAATGAGTAAGATACTCACTCTACCACCAACAAGCTAATGAAATATGTGGGTGGACAGCACAAGCTCGAGCGATGTTCCGTATGTGCACCCAAGTACATCGGGCAACTAGTTGCCCACGGCTAATAGGTTACATTTACTGCAATGCCCCATCACGCACTTGAGCAACTACGAGTCGCCAGAGCAGTTGCCGGCTCAGACAACGGGCAGCGACTAGTTTCTCAGTTGCACCACTAGTCGCCCGCGGCTAATAGGCCCCTTTTGATCCAATGGTTTGTGATTCGCCAGAGCAACTAATTGCGCCACTAATCCTTCATGGCTAATAGTGGCACAGGGCGAGTCAGCCGTGAGGTTAGGAGCGCGCAGCTGTGAGCTCGCCTCCGGAGATAGTGGGTTTGAATCCCACTGTCGGCAGCCCTGAAGATGGTTTTCTGTGGTTTCCCATTTTCACACCAGGCAAATGCTGGGGTTGTACCTTAATTAAGGCTACGGCCTCTTCCTTCCCATTCCTAGACCTTTCCTATCCCATCGTCGCCATAAGACCTATCTGTGTCGGTGCGACGTAAAAAGCAACTAACTAGCTAATAGTGGCCTCAGGTTCTTCAGTCTGCTGAAACTAATTTTGAATAAATAAATTTATTAACTACGTGAAAAAGAAAACTTATGGTAACAGAATCATACCTGAAAAATAAACAACTTAATTAGAATTAACCTCATGCCATACTTTGACGGAATGTTCCGTCCAACGAGTGAAAGGTGCAAACATACCTTGATGGACAACACTTCTGTCCCTGCGCACGGACTACCTACAGATGCATATTTACGGTTACCGAGCCAGCAAGGTTTATTCTATAAGTTTCAAAATCTGGCCAACAGATGTCAGGAACTACCTGAACTTCATTTTTATATCATGAACAGTAACTTGCTTCTGGAATTAGGCAAACAAAAAGCACTTCTCTACGTGTTATTTTCATACAAATATGGCAGCGGCCTGGCATGGTGTGGATGATGTTATTCATGACTGGCTTGAGAACAGTGATGTTGAGATTCACAATTAAAGTGTGCCAAGTGAAAATAATTAATCTTCATTTGATATTGGTGAAGGTGAATCCGATTCAATTTCTAAAGAGCCAGCGTCAATGGATAGTTCAAGATTTACAAAAGGTACATCATCATAAACAAGTAGGAACGTCAGTAACGACTGGATTTGGCAATCTGTAGCTGATAAACCTACTGACGTCACATGTAAGCCAGTTTGTGAAATTCACTCTGTGGCAAAGAGATGATAATATGTTACTGGATTTTACATCCTAGTAACTAACTCTATGGTTTTGGAGATCCTGAGGTGCCAGAATATAGTCCCTCAGGATTTCTTTTACATGCCAGTAAATCTACCGACACGAGGCTGACGTACTTGAGCACCTTCATATACCACCTGACTGAGCCAGGATCAAACCTGCCAAGTTGGGGTTTGTAGGCCAGCGTTTCAACCATCTGAGCCACTCAGGCTGGCCAACTCAGGCTCGATATACTGGCTACTATCCATAAAAAATTGCTCCAACTCAGAAGAAATTAATGCCGTTCACATGATGCAGAGCACGTGCAGCATGGGGACTCTGCAAGGAAACCTCATTACAGTACCTCAAATGCAAGATTGCTTTGCACGTGGATACCTATTTTTTAGTGTTCAATACAGACGAGGAATCCTCCAAACCATAAATATATGGCAGAACACACAAAATAAAAGTTGTTTATATGTATCATCCGTGTATACATTTGTCTGCATTTCCTTAAAATAACTGAAAAATAAATAGTATGCAAGTAGACAATTACTTAAAAAATATAATAGGTCAAAGGGTTACAGAATTAATTTATTAATTCAAAATTAGTTTTGGCAGACTGAAGAACCTAAAGCCCGGTTTCTTCAACGAATGTTAAGTGTTAACTCTGCTGTTAAGGAGACTTAACACATAACAAACTGGTCGTCTCATCAAGAATCGTTAACTCTAACAAATTGTTAATACTTGTGTTAATTATCACATTTTCCCATTGATGTAGGAGCAGCACCTGGCAGCACCCCAGTGTTAAACCTCTTAACAGCTGCTAATATTTCAAAATGGAGGCATGTAGAAGACGTAAGTTTGAAGCTTTACTGCTGTATGAAGACTATTTGTAAAGTGAAGAAGGCAAAGGACGACCCGTACTAAAAAATACGACTTTTTAGAGCTGTCAGAAGAAAGATTTCTAATTACCAAAGCCATAATGAACAAGGTACTAGACGATATTGAAAACAGGTTAGAGTTTCCAACAGATTGAAACTTATCAGTCTCTCCAGTGCAGCAGTTGCTTATAGATTTTACAAGGAGGGGCCAGACCCTGCATCAAATCGATTTCAACGAGCTTAATGTACCTGCTGGGGGACACTCAACAGTAACTCGTGTATAAGAGTTTAGGTCAATAAGTTTTCGTTTTCGAAAAAAAATTAGGACAAATGTCATGAGGCAGAATCCACTTCGGAACACATGAAGGTAATAAAACACTAAAATGCGAACACAATTTACTTAAACTTGTCAGGTCCGCAACCTAATAATTTCCGAAAAAATTATGAATCTCCCGATTCTAATGCAACACATATATATTTGAAGAGTTGCAACCCAGAAAAGTGGAGCAGTGTGTGTGTATATACAGAGAAAGAGATTCAGCAGTAACTGTGAGAACGTTTAGGCCTATATTAATTTCAGGTAGAAAATAAAGTGTAGTGTAATTTGCATAATATGTTTGTTCCAATTTTTAAATAACGTTCCCTCAAATATTAATTTATTTTGTACAACAATTATAGCTGCGACAAGACTCGAACTCACATCTATGAGGTTCACAGACAAGTACGGTGACCACTATGCCACCACTCCATTTGACTGTGATGTAATTCCCAATGCCTTGCATTGAAATCGGGGATTCATCAATTTTTCGGAAGTTATTAGGTTGCGGACCTGACATGTTTAAGTAAAATTTGTTAGTCTTTTAGTGTTCTATCACCTCCACTTTGTCCAAAGCGGATTCCATGTAATGACATCTGACCTCATTTCTTTCGAAAACAAAAGCGTATTGACTTAAACTCTTATACATGAGTATACTGTTGAGTGTCTCCCCATACATATGATTTATTCCCCCCCATAGGTACATTGAAGCTCGGTGAAATCGGTTGACCGCAGTGTCTGGCCTCTACTTGTTAGATATTATGCTTAAGATACTTTTCGTGTAATTGTAGACGACTATGTTCACGAGTGCAAGAAAAGAGTGTATAGAATCCTGCAAAGAATTCCTGCTGCCACTGCAGCATTAACAAGGCATTACATTATTTTCCCCGCAATAAAAGTATGCCCGAAATCATTCAAAACATGTTAATTATCACATTTTCCCATTGATGTAGGAGCCTTAGATTGCACTCCTATAAGAATAGACTATATCGAATGTTGCGATATAATAGTCCGTTATTTCATTCTCTAAGCACCACTCGCATAATTTTAAATTAAAGCTATAACATAATTTGTGTCACATTCATCATAATAACGCTTTTGTTGCCTCTTACTTGACATGTTTACGTCTTAGCGGTCTCCGCTAACCATAACCTATAATAATGTCAACCATGTATCTGTGTGACAAAATACTATTTCAACACATCACTAGGAGCGCTTTCTGTAAAGAAACAAAAGACGCTTACTGCCAAACGCGCTCAGAAATCTAACGGAAATGTGTTCGTGAAACAGGGTACCTTTAAACGAAGTGCTAAATTAATAACAATTGCTAGTTAACATTTGTTAAGTAAAGTTTAACACAGAGTTGAAGAAACCGGGCCTAACAGTTATAAATTAACTGAGTTGAAACTGAAAAGAGATGGCTTCAGATATCACACGAAGTTATGAAGTACAGAAATGTAAACATAAAGAAGAAAATTATGCCAGGAATAAAGTAAAGCAATCAAGGGTGAAAGGTGTCACATTTACAGGATCTCTCTTATAAACCCAGACTGAGCGCACAGTGTTTGTACTCTGCGCTACAGCAGCTGCCTCAGCCCAACTTACATCGCATATGGCCGCCCTGCTTTAAGCGTGTATACAATCTTATATGAAATCTTACCTTATAAAAGATGCTGGAAGTGCCATCCTTCATAATGAGGGACTTCATAAACACCATTAGGATTTTCTGCACATCAATAGCGAGCATTATGACTGTTCACACGACCATTAAGATGAAACCAGGCCTCATCTGAAAAGAACACAAGCTGTGGGTCGAATAAACGATCATTCAATGATGCAAAATACCACTCACAATATCTCACTCTGTGGCTGGATCAGCAGGTTTTAAACAGTGCGCCCATGTAAACCTGTGCGGTTTGATGCGTAACAGCTCTGTAGCTCTGTGTGCAGAAGAAACTGAAACCCCTACTTGGTGTGCTAATTTTGGCCATGATTTATTCGGTGATCATTCAAAATTCGCACCAATGTCATCTAGTTTTTTCTCTGTTAAAACTGTTTGTGAGCACGCATGTTTTTTATTGAGCACTGGGCCAGTAGTTTCAAATTTATTTACAATTACGTGAATCTGTGCTCGTGAAGGTGGCACTTCACCAGGAAATTGCTGAACAAATGAATCCAATCCCTGTTGAGCCGACTCGTACTTAAAATAACTTTTACATATGAAAATACGGTGTTGCAATGATAACTGTCTCACCATGTTAACAGCCGAGATTCAGACTGGCTACTGATGCTAAGTCGAACACTTGCACGCCCCTTGCAAGGTGCATGCCTCCCATATAGTTGCTTAGGTCTCGGAGAATAGAAACATCGCTGGACGGTCTGGGTTTATAAGAGAGACCCTTTGCAAGCTATGCAGGAAATGTAATCCCCAAGTATTGCACCTCCCTGCAGGTATGATGGAAAATAATATTTAAAAAATAATCTGTTCAACAATTTCACTTCCATAAATGTATTTTGAACAATTACTGTGATTCCATAAATGTGTTTTGAAAAATTACTGTGAATGAAGTTATGATTACTTACTGAAAGATTTTATCAAGGTTACTTGTGCATTTTTTTTTGCTAGTTGTTTTATGTCGCACCGACACAGATAGGTCTTACGGCGACGATGGGACAGGAAAGGGCTAGGAGTGGGAAGGAAGCGGCCGTGGCCTTAATTAAGGTACAGCCCCAGCATTTGCCTGGTGTGAAAATGGGAAACCACGGAAAACCATTTTCAGGGCTGCCGACAGTGGGATTCGAACCTACTATATCCCGAATACTGGATACTGGCCGCACTTAAACTTGTGCATTTTAGAAGCAATCATCACTGCTTCAATATACTGCAAGAAGAAGAGGCTGCAGATATTTAGTGCTTTTTATCATTATGAAACCAACAATGAATAGCATATCCACTTACAGAGACCAATACTGAATGGCATCCAATGAAACGGCGAAAACCTAGGGCTGTTCACCAAGATGGAAAATTATCTAAAGTGGATCATGAATCAGCATATACATATTTTGTAATGAAAACTAAGGAGTGTATGAAGGTATGTAAGAATGCATTCATTAGTTTACACAGAGTAGCACAGAAGCATGTATTCAGGATTGCTAAGCTGCTGAAGGCAAAAGTCCAGTGGACAAGCGATGATACGATATGAAGACACATGCTGTATCACATGAAATCTGCACAGATATTTTGGACCACATTCTCAAGTATCTTGTCAAAATATCTCATAATGGGGGTAAAGAAATTATATATATGAATGGCTGAATCTTGAAACGAATGGACGATTTATTTTGTAAGAAACATCCTAATCTTCAAGTAATATACACATTTTATGTTGATTACTTCAATAAGAACTTTGCCAAAAGATGTGTTACACACACCAAATAAATGTGTGCAGTATCTGTGAAGAACTTCAAAGTCAAAATGAAGTCACCACACTTATCACAAAATGTTAATTAGCAGCAGCAAGTAAGCTAAATATTCACAAGAACAGAAGTCATAAATTTTAATCTTCCATGAAATCATGCTGATACAGTCTGTGTTGCCTCTGACTATATGCAAAGTTTACCTCTACCTCATATAACTGTTGTTCAGGAAATATTCTCTCTAAAACAGCTATGGATGTATACTATACACAACCTCCAAGTGGTTGTGGTTTAAAGAGGAAGTAGAGCTGGGCAAACATCCTCTATTTACACTGATCAGAAGGGAAATGGAAGAGGTCTGACACTTCAAAAAATGAAGGTATCAGCAAAACAAAGAGAAGTGCCACGAAGGGTGGGAAAATTAAAGAATCCCTACGCCTCGAAAACCTAATACCGCCAGAGTTGAAAAAGAAAAAGAGTTGGCCAACTGAGGTTGGATAGGAAAGTGAGGAGACCGGCATAAGTAGAAACAATGCCACTCAGCTGCCACCCACGGCTCCCAAGCTGAGACACCCTGGGGCCACTTTTAGCTGCCTCTTACGACAGGCAGGGGATACCTTGGGTGTGTTCTACCACCCCTACCCACAGAGCAGTATAAACTCCAAGCAATAATGCAGAGTATACGTGTGTCATGAGGGGCAGACCAAGAAAGGGGGCCAATGAAGTGTGCACATTGATACTGAACTATTTCACCAACGAGACTAAACCAGGCATGAAGAAACTACACTTGCACTGTGTTTTGCTATGAGTGGAACCAGAGGGGAAACTATTCTCAAAACAATTCCTTGAACTAGAATAAAGAATTGAAATGGTCAAAACTTTGAGCGTGGTGGTAAATATGTTTATGTAGATTCCTGATGTGTATAGAAAAAGGAGTCTAAAAAGAAAAAGCAGGATTAGGCCATCTGCCGAGAAAAAGGACTCCCTTGGGGATCGACGTGCTTAGCGAAAGGAGGGAGGGGAGGGAGTGTAGGGCAAATGTGTGTATCTGTTGTAATGGTATTATTCATTGAGACAAATATTTTTGCAATTAAGTCAAAAATAAAGAGGTTTATCCGTTATTTCATATAGATTGCCAATTGGATTATTTCTCCGATCAACCTGGATATAGATGTTTTCATATGTATTCAAGAGGATGACTTTATTAATCATGTGTAAAATAAACATCTACTGATGAGAAATAATGATTGCAGTCTGACATATGGATAATCATAGCTGAGTATTTATTGTGCTTTTTAGCATTAATGGTCTCATCTACATTTGATTCAACACCTCTCTCTTCCTCCTCCAACCACTTCAAAACTTCGTTTTCATTAACAGTTATCAAAACAGGAGAAAATTAATTTTTATAATTCCAGATGTAAAACAGCTAATTAATACGGAAATCAATGCAATGAATCTACAAATTAATAGAAGTTCTACCAAATCTACTTTAAAACATATTCACGAAAACAATTATAATCAATCTGTGCAAATTGCACAAAGCTACTGAAGAACGTGAATAACTTTACAAGGCACCAACTGATATCGTTGACTAGCACCTTCATGGACAATAGAAGGTTCTGTGTCTCCCTTCAGGGGAAGAGCAGTAGATGGAGAATCCAGAAGAAAAGTCTACCCCAAAGAAATGCCCTTGCTCCAGCCTTATACAGCATCTACACAAATGATCAGCCAACACCAAATACGACCAGATAATTCCATCTACATTGCGGACACAGCAGTTGCTGCTCAAGGAGGTAATAGAGAAACTGTGGATGAGCTCTTCCCTCTACTACGATGCCAACCATGTCGAGCCAAACACAAGCCTGTGCTTTCCACCTTAATAACAGGGTAGCATGGCTACAAGTGGTTATCATGTGGAGAGGTGACAGACTACAACACAGCTCGATGCCAAAATACCTGGGTGCCATGCTAGATCGTATGCTGACCTGCAAGAAGCACTGTGGCAAAACCAGGGTAAAGTGTGCACTCGAAACATTAACATCATGAATCTGACAAGCAAAGCCCAGAACGCTGACCCACAAACCCTTAGAACAACAGTCCTAGGACTGTGCATATCTGCCTCAAGCTTTGCTGTGCTAGTATGGAATGCCCCTGCCCATGTGAATCAGGTAGACTTTTATTTTAAAAACTGTTAGTCTGCCAAAACTAATTTTGAATAAATAAATTTTTAAACTATCTCAAAAAGAAAATAAATGGTAACAGAATTATGCCTGAAAAAAGAAACAACCTGATTAAAATAGAATGACATGTTCTTATATTCTATCAAATCACCTCAAATACATTTAGAAATGTACAAACGTTTATGTTTATATCTATTTAAATCCTTAAAAACTTGAATTCTGGATAGCCGTAGGATGCCTGTTGCCAACCCCAGTACAGAAATTGTACCCACTCATCAGAATAGCCCCATCTCATACCCTAAGGGACACTGCTGCAGATATGGAGAGGACGAAGCTGGAGAAAGATTCCCTTCATCCCCTGCATGGACACTAGCCAGCAGCACAACGGTTTAAGTCTAGGAAGGGTTTCTGGCTTCCAGCACGGGTACTTGAGTGATTACAGAAAGCAAACAGCATCGCCAAGTGGAGAAGCAGGCAGGCTAATCCCGACGTCCCAGTAAAAGAAGACCTGGCTCCTGGTGGTCATCTGTCCTATACAGTGTGAAAAACAACAAACTGCACGAGAGTGGGAGTGCCATGATGCAAGACCAATCTAAAGAAGAGGAGCTTCCTTGCACCAAATGCAGATATCCTGTAAGAGTGCGGTGCTGTCCAGGATGCCAGTCACCTCCTAATCTTAGCCTGATTCGATCATCCATGCACAACGGAATAAAACTTTCAAGTAACTGACAAGGCCATCCCAGCTGCTAATTTTTCTAAATTAATTTGACCAGGCACAGAAAGAAGAATTTCTAATATGTGCAAATGTCACTGAAAATTCATAAAATAATGCACATGAAATTCTGTTTTCAACTCATCATCATCATTATCAATTCCCTTTTTCCATCTGACACAGGGTGGGGGCAAATATGGTTCCTCTTCACTTCGTCTGCTCTCCCCTCCATTCCTCATCCAGCACTGTGTTCTAGTCCAGGTTCCACTGTCCCATTGTCCTATGCTGTTATTCACAGAGTCAATCCATTGTAATCTTGGTCTCCCTCATTCTCTCTTCCCTGTCACCTGTCTTTCCAGTGCTTGCCTTGGCAGCCTTTCTTCTTTCATCTGCTTGGCATGTCCAAACCACTTCAATCTGTACTGTTCCAGTTTATCATTTAGTTTTTGCACATTTACCTCTTTTCGTATGTCTTCATTTCTCACTCTATCCATCCTTGTCTTCTGTACCATACTCCTCAGGAATTTCACTTCAGCTGCATGTTCAGTACTCTCATCTCACAGAGTCATTGTCCAGGTTTCTGCTGCATATGTCATTCTAGGTAAGTAATATCCCTTGTACATTAGGGTAAGATGGTGCAAGAGTAAGTGTTGGGAAAGATTGTGCAATGGTGAATTTTCAGGGAAAGGGGTTCAGCAGTTGGCCAAACTGCTTTACGATGAGGTAGTGTCATGTCTGACTGTGCTCTGCAGGAATGTTAAGGAGGTCAGGCTTTTCATCGTGTCATTATGCAGTGAGTAACATTTGACTGAGTTCTGATGTTATATTCGACCCTATGAACTTAATTTTTGCATAACCACGACGCACATTTCTGCGAAAAATTGTGATTTTTTAATAGTTTCTTGAGTATTCCTCTGGTACAATCGTATCTTGGTCACACTCTGCTTTAACTGATGAGTACAGCTATCTACTGGTTAAATCTGATACTACGTGCGGGCTAAGACTACGCAGGTCACACTAGGGAAAAAACGCGCAGTGCATACTCTTGCCCCACTTGCAGTTATCCTGCGAAGTTAAACATCGACATTTATTCAGTTGGTGTTACGAAAATGTACTTCCGAGCTCCATAGCTGCAGTGTCCAGTATTTGGGAGATAGTGGGTTCAAACCCCACTATCAGCAGCCCTGAAGATGGTTTTGTGTGGTTTCCCATTTTCACACCAGGAAAATGCTGGGGCTGTAATGCAGGCCACGGACACTTCCTTCCCATTCCTAGGCCTTTCCTGTAACATAATCGCCATAAGACATATCTGTGTCGGTGCAACATAAAACAAATAGGAAAAAAAAAAAATGTACCACTGGAACATGATTCTCAACTGCTGAAATTAATAGGCAGGCAACTACAATGCCCTTTACTTTTACAATTCTAGGGAATACAAGAGAAAGAGTGAGCGCAAGCCATGTAGTCCAGAAATGTTACAGATTGCAAAAGAAAGACTAGAAAGAGGAGAATCCAAACGACAGATTACCAAGAGTATGGGTATCAGTGGAACCGAGCTGAGGAATAGTCTTGAAAAGGTACTTACAGATAATAAGAATACAAATATATACATACATTATCATTATAGACTGTTATGCCTTTCAGAGTTCAGTCTGCAAGCCTCTGTGAATTCACTAAACGTCGCCAAAATCCTCGATTTGCAACTAGTGTTGTGGCCTCATTTAGTTCTATACCTCTTATCTTTAAATCATTAGAAACCGAGTCTAACCATCGTCGCCTTGGTCTCCCTCTACTTCTCTTACCCTCCATACCAGAGTCTATTATTCTCCTAGATAACCTATCCTCCTCCATTCGCCTCACATGACCCCACTACCGAACTCGGTTTATGCGTACAGCTTCATCCATCGAGTTCATTCCTAAATTAGTCTTTATCTCCTCATTCTGAGTACTCACCTGCCATTGTTCCCACCTGTTTGTACCAGCAATCATTCTTGCTAATTTCATGTTTGTTACTTCTAACTTATGAATAAGATATCCTGAGACCACCCAGCTTTCGGTCCCGTAAAGCAAAGTTGGTCTGAAAATAGACCAATGTAAAGATAGTTTTGTCTGGGAGCTGACTTCCTTCTTACAGAATACTGTTGATCGCAACTGCAAGCTCACTGCATTAGCTTTACTACACCGTGATTCAATCTCACTCACTATATTACCATCCTGGGAGAACACACAACCTAAATACTTAAAATTATCGACCTGTTATAGCTTTGAATCACCAATCTCACATTCAATTCTGTTGAATTTCTTACCTACTGACATCAATTTAGTCTTCGAGAGGCTAATTTTCATACCAAACTCATTGCACCTATTTTCAAGTTCCAAGATATTAGCTGCAGGTTTTCGGCACAGTCTGCCATTAAGACCAAGTCGTCAGCATAGGCCAAACTGCTTACTACATTTCCACCTAACTGAATCCCTCCGTGCCATTTTATACCTTTCAGCAGATGATCCATGTAAACTACGAATAGCAAAGGTGAAAGATTACAGCCTTGTCTAACTCCTGTAAGTACCCTGAACCAAGAACTCATTCTACCATCAATTCCCACTGAAGCCCAATTGTCAACATAAAT
Source organism: Anabrus simplex (assembly GCF_040414725.1). Taxonomy (NCBI): domain Eukaryota; kingdom Metazoa; phylum Arthropoda; class Insecta; order Orthoptera; family Tettigoniidae; genus Anabrus; species Anabrus simplex. The sequence continues at coordinate 628,336,426 of NC_090266.1, read as the reverse complement.
GCCTTTGATTGATTTTAATAATCTACCTTTAATTCCATAGTCCCCCAGTATAGTGAACATCTTTTCCCTCGGTACCCTGTCATATGCTTTCTCTAGATCTACGAAACATAAACACAACTGCCTATTCCTCTCGTAGCATTTTTCAATTACCTGGCGCATACTGAAAAAATCTGATCCTGACAGCCTCTCTGTGATCTGAAACCACAGTGGTTTTCATCCAACTTCTTCTCAACGACTGATCGCACCCTCCCTTCCAAGATGTCAGTGAATACTTTGCCTGGTATACTAATCAATGAGATACCTCAATAGTTGTTGCAATCCTTCCTGTTCCCTGCTTTTGTCCAATCTGAAGGTACCTTACCAACAATCCACGCTAATTTGACTACTCTATGAAGCCATTTCATCCCTGCCTTCCCACTATACTTCACCATTTCAGGTCTAATTTCATCTATTCCTGCTGCCTTATGACAATGGAGTTTATTTACCATCCTTTCCACTTCCTCAAGCATAATTTCACCAACATCATTTTCCTCCTCCCCATGAGCTTGGCTGTTTTCAACACCACCAGGATGATTTCCTTTTACATTGAGAAGATGTTCAAAATATTCTCTCTACCTCTCCAGTGATTCCCTGGGATCTATTATGAGTTCATCTGAATTACTCAAAACACTGTTCATTTCCTTTTTCCCTCCCTTCATAAGATTCTTTATTACTGTCCAGAAAGGTTTCCCTGCTGCTTGACCTAGCCTTTCCAGGTTGTTACCAAAATCTTCCCATGATTTCTTTTTGGATTCAACAACTGAGGCGTCTAGTATCAAAACCGGCCAAGTCACTCAAGGCATATCTTTCAATATGGACGAAAAACCTGTAGAGACAAAGCAATGATGGTCAGAAAAGACTTTTTTTCACAGTTATATCCTTAATGGTTTCATATTTAAGTTCCGCTGTTTTGAGAAATCTAACTCATAATTAACCCATCTTTTTGTTAATTTAAATTTTGACTTGGCCGTTTTTGTTGCAGTTTTGTACAATTTCACAAGGTATGAAAGTAAATCTTTCAGTTCACCACTCGGAACAATATCCACGTTACAGCACACAATAATGACCAAATACGAGCACACCGGAAATAGGATTGCTTTGGCGCCAATGACGGTAAGAAGCCGGCGAATACGTAAATCAGTGTTGCAAACGAACAAAAAACAAAATAAAGTGACTTCAAAGAATATACATTACAAGGAATGATTTTGCCTACTGATATTATCACATTGTTGCTTAATGTAACAACACAAGATTCCAGACAATAATGCTGCATCATAAAGATTGTTGCTTGTTCCTTGACTTGGCCGGTTTTGAATTCACTGGCTGCATGACTTGGCCGATTATGTTGCACGACCGAGAATTCAGTGCTCTATAACATGAAGGCATCGACGATTTTAAAGCATATTCTTGTTTCACCTGATAGTGCTGTACTTCTACTCCAAATTGATAACCTTAACTCATTTTCGTAAATTTTGTGACTTGGCCGGTTTTGATACTAGACGCCTCAACTATTTGTTTCGCTCTGTTTCTTTCATCTACGTATAAATCCCTGTCTGCCTCGGCCCTTGTTTGAAGCCATTTCTGATAAGCCTTCTTTTTATGTTTACAAGCTGCTCTCACTCCAACATTCCACCAAGATGTTCGCCTTTTTCCATCTTTACACACAGTTGTTCCTAGGTATTCCCTTGCTGTTTCTACTACAGCATCCCTGTATGCCACCCATTCACTTTCTATATCCTGAACCTGCTTACTGTCTACTGTTCGAAACTTCTCACTAATGATATCCATGTACTTCTGTCTAATTTCCTCATCCTGGAGATTTTCTACCCTTATTCGTTTGCAGACAGATTTCACTTTCTCTACCTTAGGGCTAGAGGTACTTAGTTCACTACAGATCAGATAGTGGTCTGTATCATCGAAAACTCCCTGGAAAACTCGTACATTCCTAATAGATTTCCTGAATTCGAAGTCTGTTAAGATATAGTCTATTATGGATCTGGTACCCCTAGCCTCCCATGTGTAGCGGTGAATAGCCTTATGCTTGAAGAATGTATTCGTAACAGCTAAACCCATACTAGCACAGAAGTCCAGTAAACGCTTCCCATTCCCATTAGCTTCCATATCTTCCCCACATTTACCAATCACCCTTTAGTATCCTTCAGTTCTATTCCCAACAATCGAATTGAAATCGCCCATTAGCACTATTCTATCCTTGCTGTTGACCCTGACCACGATGTTACTCAATGCTTCATAAAACTTGTCAACTTCATCCTCATCTGCACCCTCACATCAATCAATCAATCAATCAATCAATCAATCAATCAATCAATCAATCAATCAATCAATCAATCAATCAATCAATCAATCAATCAATCCAATACTGATCTGCATTTAGGGCAGTCGCCCAGGTGGCAGATTAACTATCTGTTGCTTTCCTAGCCTTTTCCTAAATGATTTCAAAGAAATTTGAAATTTATTGAACGTCTCCCTTGGTAAGTTATTCCAATCCCTATCTCCCCTTCCTATAAATGAATATTTGCCCCAGTTTGTCCTCTTGAATTCCATTGAATTGAATCTTTGAGTACAGTAGTTCTTGCAAATTTCATTTCTGTTGTGCTTAGTAGTGACATACGGTACGGTACCGGTATCGTAATTAGGATACGTCTGAAAGTAGTTTAAAAATTACTGTAGTGTACTGTACAGTAGTATACGAGTAATATCCTATTAGAATTTAGTGTGCTTATTTTATTATTGTAAAATATTTGTGTAGTACTGGTGTAGTAGAGGTATCCGTAGAAACTCTTACCAAAATATTGTTGAAATTAGGATAGGCTTAATTGCAGTTTGGAATTGTGTAGTTCTTGTGTATTACTTTCGATATTCAGTAATTAACAGCAGTTTTTATCCTCTTAGGGGTTGTAGGATTAAAAAAAAATAGAGCACGACAAAGTAGAAGAGAGGGAGGAGAGGAAGGAGAAGGTGGTAGTGTTTCACGTTGGTACCAACAACGTAAGGCAAGCTAATATAAGTACCAACATAGTTGGAGATGTGTGGGATCTGATAAATGCAGCACGGGTGAAGTTTAAGAAAGCGGAGATTGTTATTAGTGGAATACTGTGTAGGAGGGATACTGACTGGAGGGTGATTGGGGATTTAAATGAGACAATGGAGTGGGTATGTGGGAAACTGGGAGTGAAATTTCTAGATCCAAATGGGTGGGTAGGAGATAGGGATCTGCGCTCGGATGGCCTTCATTTAAACCGCAGTGGTACGTATAAATTAGGAAATTTGTTTGGAAGGGTAATAGGGAGGTACATTCAGGGAAACGGGATGGCCTAGGGAGCGGTGATAAGGGAACAGGGAACTGGAAATCAAGTAGGGATGACATAAAATTGTTAGTGTTGAACTGTAGAAGTATTGTAAAGAAAGGAATAGAATTAAGTAATTTAATAGATATATATTTACCAGATATTGTAATAGGAGTTGAATCATGGCTGAGAAATGATATAATGGATGCAGAAATTTTCTCACGGCACTGGAGTGTGTATCGTAGAGATAGGATAGGAAAGGTGGGAGGGGGAGTTTTGATTCTGGTGAAAGAAGAATTTGTAAGCTACAAAAAAGTTAAAGATGAGACAATGAAATTCTAGGTGTAAGGCTCATTTCTAAAGATAATAGGCAACTTGATATATTTGGAGTGTACAGATCGGGAAAGGGTAGCAATGATGCGGATTCGGAATTATTTGATAGGATAGTCAGCTATGTGGGAAACGACATGGAAAGAAATGTGATTGTAGCGGGAGATCTGAATTTGCCAGATGTAAATTGGGAAGGAAATGCGGACGACAGGAAGCATGACCAACAAATGGCAAATAAGTTAATATGGGAAGGACAGCTGATTCAGAAAGTGATGGAACCAACCAGAGGGAAAAATATCCTGGATGTGGTGCTGATAAAACCAGATGAGCTCTATAGGGAAACTGAAGTAATAGATGGTATTAGTGATCATGAAACTGTTTTTGTGGTAGTTAAAAATAAATGCGATAGAAAGGAAGGTCTTAAAAGTAGGACTGTTAGGCAGTACCATATGGCTGATAAAGCAGGTATGAGGCAGTTTCTAAAAAGTAACTATGATCGGTGGAAAACGGTAAATAAAAATGTAAACAGACTCTGGGATGGGTTTAAAGAAATTGTTGAGGAATGCGAAAACAGGTTTGTACCTTTAAGGGTGGTAAGGAATGGTAAAGACCCACCTTATTATAATAGAGAAAAAAAGAGACTAAGAAGGAGGTGCAGACTAGAAAGAAATAGAGTTAGAAATGGCTGTGGAAGTAAGGAGAAATTGAAGGAACTTACTAGAAAATTGAATCTAGCAAAGAAGGCAGCTAAGGATAACATGATGGCAAGCATAATTGGCAGTCATAAAAATTTTAGTGAAAAATGGAAGGGTACGTATAGGTATTTTAAGGCAGAAACAGGTTCCAAGAAGGACATTCCAGGAATAATTAATGAACAAGGGGAGTGTGTATGTGAGGATCTTCAAAAGGCAGAAGTATTCAGTCAGCAGTATGTAAAGATTGTTGGTTACAAGGATAATGTCGAGATAGAGGAGGAGACTAAGGCCAAAGAAGTAATAAAATTTACATATGATAACAATGACATTTACAATAAGATACAAAAGTTGAAAACTAGAAAAGCGGCTGGAACTGATCAGATTTCTGGGGATATACTAAAGACAATGGGTTGGAATATAGTACCATATCTGAAGTACTTATTTGATTATTGTTTGGTCGAAGGAGCTATACCAGATGAATGGAGAGTTGCTATAGTAGCCCCTGTGTATAAAGGAAAGGGTGATAGACATAAAGCTGAAAATTACAGGCCAGTAAGTTTGACATGCATTGTATGTAAGCTTTGGGAAGGCATTCTTTCTGATTATATTAGACATGTTTGTGAAATTAATAACTGGTTCAATAGAAGGCAATTCGGTTTTAGGTAAGGTTATTCCACTGAAGCTCAACTTGTAGGATTCCAGCAAGATATAGCAGATATCTTGGATTCTGGAGGTCAAATGGACTGTATCGCGATTGACATGTCTAAAGCATTTGATAGGGTGGATCATGGGAGACTACTGGCAAAAATAAGTGCAATTGGACTAGACAAAAGAGTGACTGAATGGGTTGCTATATTTCTAGAAAATAGATCTCAGAGAGTTAGAGTAGGTGAAGCTTTGTCTGAACCTGTAATAGCTGAGAGGGGAGTTCCTCAGGGCAGTGTTATCGGACCTTTATGTTTTCTTATATATATAAATGATATGAGTAAAGGAGTGGAATTGGAGGTAAGGCTTTTTGCGGATGATGTTATAAATGTTATAATATGATATAATATGATGTTATAATACAAATCGAGCTGCTTTTCTTTGGATTTCTTCCAGTTCTTGAATCAGGTAATCCTGGTGAGGGTCCCATACACTGGAACCATACTCTAGTTGGGGTCTTACCAGAGACTTATATGCCCTCTCCTTTACATCCTTACTACAACCCCTAAACACCCTCATAACCATGTGCAGAGATCTGTACCCTTTATTTACAATCCCATTTATGTGTTTACCCCAATGAAGATCTTTCCTTATATTAAGACCTAGATACTTACAATGATCCCCAAAAGGAACTTTCACCCCATCAACGCAGTAATTAGAACTGAGAGGACTTTTCCTATTTGTGAAACTCACAACCTGACTTTTAGCCCCGTTTATCATCATACCATTGCCTGCTGTCCATCTCACAATATTTTCAAGGTCACGTTGCACTTGCTCACAATCTTGTAACTTATTTATCACTCTATAGAGAATAACGTCATCCGCAAAAAGCCTTACCTCCGATTCCACTCCTTTACTCATATCATTTATATATATATAAGAAAACATAAAGGTCCGATAATACTGCCTTGAGGAATTCCCCTCTTAATTATTACAGGGTCAGATAAAGCTTCACCTACCCTAATTCTCTGAGATCTATTTTCTAGAAATATAGCAACCCATTCAGTCACTCTTTTGTCTAGTCCAATTGCACTCATTTTTGCCAGTAGTCTCCTATGATCCACACTATCAAATGCTTTAGACAGGTCAATCGCAATACAGTCCATTTGACCTCCAGAATCCAAGATATCTGCTATATCTTGCTGGAATCCTACAAGTTGAACTTCAGTGGAATAACCTTTCCTAAAACCGAATTGCCTTCTATCGAAACAGTTATTAATTTCACAAACATGTCTAATATAATCAGAAAGAATGCCTTCCCAAAGCTTACATACAATGCATGTCAAACTTACTGGCCTGTAATTTTCAGCTTTATGTCTATCACCCTTTCCTTTATACACAGGAGCTACTATAGCAACTCTCCATTCATCTGGTATAGCTCCTTCGACCAAACAATAATCAAATAAGTACTTCAGATATGGTACTATATCCCAACCTATTGTCTTTAGTATATCCCCAGAAATGTGATCAACTCCAGCCGCTTTTCTAGTTTTCAACTTTTGTATCTTATTGTAAATGTCATTGTTATCATATGTAAATTTTATTACTTCTTTGGCCTTAGTCTCCTCCTTTATCTCGACATTTTCCTTGTAACCAACAATCTTTACATACTGCTGACTGAATACTTCTGCCTTTTGAAGATCCTCACATACACACTCCCCTTGTTCATTAATTATTCCTGGAATGTCCTTCTTGGAACCTGTTTCTGCCTTAAAATACCTATACATACCCTTCCATTTTTCACTAAAATTCGTATGACTGCCAATTATGCTCGCCATCATGTTATCCTTAGCTGCCTTCTTTGCTAGATTCAATTTTCTAGTAAGTTCCTTCAATTTCTCCTTACTTCCACGACCATTTCTAACTATTTCTTTCCAGTCTGCACCTCCTTCTTAGTCTCTTTATTTCTCTATTATAATAAGGTGGGTCTTTACCATTCCTTACCACCCTTAATGGTACAAACCTGTTTTCGCATTCCTCAACAATTTCTTTAAACCCATCCCAGAGTCTGTTTACATTTTTATTTACCGTTTTCCACCGATCATAATTACCTTTTAGAAACTGCCTCATGCCTGCTTTATCAACCATATGGTACTGCCTAACAGTCCTACTTTTAAGACCTTCCTTTTTATCACATTTATTTTTAACTACCACAAAAACAGCTTCATGATCACTAACACCATCTATTACTTCAGTTTCCCTATAGAGCTCATCTGGTTTTATCAGCACCACATCCAGGATATTTTTCCCTCTGGTTGGTTCCATCACTTTCTGAATCAGCTGTCCTTCCCATATTAACTTATTTGCCATTTGTTGGTCATGCTTCCTGTCGTCCGCATTTCCTTCCCAATTTACATCTGGCAAATTCAGATCTCCCACTACAATCACATTTCTTTCCATGTCATTTCCGACATAGCTGACTATCCTATCAAATAATTCCGAATCCGCGTCAGTGCTACCCTTTCCCGATCTGTACACTCCAAATATATCAAGTTGCCTATTATCTTTAGAAATGAGCCTTACACCTAGAATTTCATGTGTCTCATCTTTAACTTTTTCGTAGCTTACAAATTCTTCTTTCAGCAGAATGAACACTCCACCTCCCACCCTTCCTATCCTATCTCTACGATACACACTCCAGTGCCGTGAGAAAATTTCTGCATCCATTATATCATTTCTCAGCCATGATTCAACTCCTATTACAATATCTGGTAAATATATATCTATTAAATTACTTAATTCTATTCCTTTCCTTACAATACTTCTACAGTTCAACACTAACAATTTTATGTCATCCCTACTTGATTTCCAGTTCCCTGTTCCCTTATCACCGCTCCCTAGGCCATCCCGTTTCCCTGAATGTACCTCCCTATTACCCTTCCAAACAAATTTCCTAACTTATACGTACCACTGCGGTTTAAATGAAGGCCATCTGAGCGCAGATCCCTATCTCCTACCCACCCATTAGGATCTAGAAATTTCACTCCCAGTTTCCCACATACCCACTCCATAGTCTCATTTAAATCCCCTATCACCCTCCAGTCAGTATCCCTTCTACACAGTATTCCACTAATAACAATCTCCGCTTTCTTAAACTTCACCCGTGCTGCATTTACCAGATCCCACACATCTCCAACTATGTTGGTACTTATATCAGCTTGCCTTACGTTGTTGGTACCAACGTGAAACACTACCACCTTCTCCTTCCCCTCCTCCCTCTCTTCTACTTTCCTCAACATCTGCCTCAACCTAATTCCTGGATAACACTCTACCCTGGTACCATTTCCTCCACACACTTTCCCCACGTGTCTAACAATGGAATCCCCCATGACCAGAGTCTCAACCCTAGCCACCTCATTTGATCCCCTCCCCTCCTGGTCAGCCCTATCTTTCCTGATAGCTGCAGAAGCTACTTGCTCCTCCCTTTTCTCCTTCCCATGACCCTGTTCCACCTGTCTTTTCCTATCCTCTACTCTATGTTTTCATTTCCTACCTTTTCCCTTCCTCCTACTTCCACACTTCTGAGCAAGAGGCCCCTGTCCCTCATCTTCCCTCTGTTGTTCTACCTGGAGTGACTCGTACCGATTTCGCACAGACACCTGTCCTGAATTCTGATCCTGAATAGAGCCCTTAGCCTGCAATCTCCTTCCCCTTAGAACATTAGACCACCTGTCTTCTACAACTCCTCCCTTTCCTTCCCCTCCCTCTTGTACACCTACTGTAACCTGTACATTGTTTGAGGGAGTCCTATCTTCCTTCCTGTCTTCTGTGAGAATCCTAATTATCTCCCTCAAACTTTCCAACTCCTCCCTCATACGCCTCAATGCCTCGCTACACCCACAGTAAGTACACTCGCGCTCCTTAGCCATTCTTTACGGGGAAAAAATGATATTAAAAATAAAATAACTTATTTGCAAAAAATAAATGAACGGAGGGATATATTGTCTGGGACAGTACACAACAATAAGGTAATTAATATACGACTACACTACAATATTACTTAGTCGTGCTCTTTTTTTTTATTTTATCCTAGAACCCCTGACAGGATAAAAACTGCTGTTAATTACTGAATATCGAAAGTAATAGCCTACACAAGAACTACACAATTCCAAACTGCAATTAAGCCTATTCTAATTACAACAACAGTATTTTAGTAAGAGTTTCTACGGATACCTCTACTACACCAGTACTACACAAATATTTTACAATAATAAAATAATCACACTAAATTCTAATAGGATATTAGGCCTACTCGTATACTACTGTACAGTACACTACAGTAATTTTAAACTACTTTCAGACGTATCCTAATTACGATACCGGTACCGAACCGTATGTCACTAAACTAAGCACAACAGAAATTAAATTTGCAAGAACTACTGTACTCAAAGATTACCAACGAAGCTAAATGCTTAGACAAATTATTATTAGTATTACGGTCTAATAGATACACACGAAAAATAACACACGAATATAGCAGGCAGGATACGGCACTATCTAAATGTACTGTATCTATACTACAATGTATCTACCCTACACTACACTGCGTTTGGTTAAATGCTTAAGTATCGAAAGGATTGCCGTACACGAAGAAAAACACGAATATACCTGGCAAGATACTATCTAATATATTGTACCTTATCTTCACTACAATTCTACTGAAATGTGGTTATGTGATTATTACAGCTGGTGGATTACTATTATTTTCCCTACTCCACGGGACGGAGAATAAAATTGTCCTTAATTAGGCCTACTGAAAAATACGAGGTTGTCTACAGTAATTTCTCAAATATTTTTATCAAAACTACTACTACTCCAGGGACTTGAACTGCAATTACTGGGATATATGAACTTTATTATTATTAGCTAACCGCTCATAAATACTGAAAGATTGAGGGAGTGAAATATAAATTACGGATACTTTAACTACCTACTCAGAAGTACAAATAAATGGAATACAAGGTTAGCTGATTTTTATTTATATTTACTTGACTACACTACACCCTTTGTTCACGACTGTAGCCAACAATGCAATATTTCAATATGAGGAGCGACAATAATCAATAACAATACAACGACTGTTAACTATACCATGTAATCTCTTTAACTTCTTTTTAAATGGAAGTTTACAGGCGTATCGTGTTTTTTAATGTAGTAAATTATTACCTTCGCGATAGTTTGAACGGATATCTATACGAAATACCGGAGAAGTTGCTGCAGAAGTTACGGTACTATTCCTTATGATAATCTGCCTTTGTAAGTATAACCAACGAACCTACAGATATTTAAAAATATTTTTAAAGTTAATATTATTACCTAAAGAATTTCCTAAACCTAAATTCGAAACAAGGTACACCTAGCTAGCCTACTTAACCTAGAAAACGTAATTTACTGAAGACTAACAGAATTACTTGTTACAAAATTTAAATAAATATCACTACTCCCAATTTCTACCAACAAGCACTAAACACCACTATATAAACAGCACTAAATGAATCAGATATACACAAAATTTAGCTATTTCAATAGGTTTTCACTACTTTATCACTACAATAATGCAAGAGCTCTCTCAACAGCCAACCGTTCTCAAGCGCATCCAACAATGCAATGCATGGTGAATACATGGACACCATTCTTGTTCTAATTCCTCCAACTGACAAATCTACCTACATCATTCGCTTATTTACGTGCCTAACAGAAACTATGTTGCGTGCAATGGTATTCCTGATAAAGAGCCCTACCCCAGACTCTGCCCTTCCCTTTCTAACACCCGTCAAGTACACTTTATAATCTCCTCTCTCTTCCTCATCTCCCCTTACCCGAATATCACTTACTCCTAGTACATCCAGATGCATCCTCTTTGCTGACTCAGCCAGTTCTACCTTCTTTCTTCCATAAGCCCCATTAATATTTATAGCTCCCCATCGAATTCCATTTCGTTCGCCAAGTTGTTTCCAGGGAGTCCCTCGCCTGTCAAATGGGAGTGGGACTCCATTACTCTCATAGGTCAGAGGCTTGCTTAAAATGTTCTGAGCTCGGTAAATTCATGAAGCAGGATGCTACCCTACTTGCACATAGTCCAAGTGAGGATCTCTCCTCTAACGGGTTATGGACCACCGGTGAATTGTATAGTCCTAGCCGCCTGAGCACAAGGAGGGCCATAACTCAGAATATGTCCGAGATGCCCACTCCCATTCCATAGCAACTGGTATCCCGACTCTCAGGACCACTTACTAGGCCACTCAGCCGTTGCCCATGGTTCATGAACTAGGACGTGACTACAGTAACGCACAAACAAATAAGGGAATATATTCTGACTGGGCATATTTTAAACTATCTGATTGTTTTTTCCCCTTCTTTCAGGGTTTTGGTGTGGGAAAACTTGGCCGATTCAATAAAATGTTTGATGAATCTAAATTAGCCAAGCACCGCCAACAATTAGATTAATATTGCTCACTTTGAAGGACTTGCAGCGACTGACGTATGATTATGCACATATGCATAAAATAGAAAATACCTTTGATAAGGATTCAAAAATGGCAGGCAAGGACTGGGCATATGACTTTATGAAGAGGCGCAGTCTTACTCTTCGCACACCTAAGAAAAAACAGTTTGGCTCGGGATATGTGTTTTAATATAGTGCAAACGAGAATATACTTTGATAACCTTTCTCCTCTCATAGTAAAACACAGATTTCCACCTCACAGAATCTTCAACATGGATGAATCAGGTGTAACTACTGTACCAAATAGGGTTCATAAAAAGATTTCCAAAGTAAGGGGAAAAAGCTGTAGGAAAAATTGTTTCTGCAGTTTGAGGTCAGCTTTTTACCGTTATTTGTTGCAAGGGTGCTGGAGGGAACTATGTACCTCCAGCAATAATATTCCCACGAAGAAGGATGAAAGATGAACTTCTGAATGGAGCCCCACCAGGGATTACATCAATTGTGATTTGTTTTTAGACTTGCTAAAACCTTTCTAAAAACATGTCGCAGTTTCAAAGGAACAAACCTATTATGGCATTTAAAGTCTGTGGTATTTGTCCAATGAACAGAGAAATTTTCAGTGAAGATGATTTCATGAAATCTTATGCAACAGACCAAGGCCATAGTCAATGACTATCAAGTAAAATACATTTGTCGCCTCAGTCGATCATGACATACAACCATCAACATCAGCAGTCACTTCTACAACTTCTGACAACACTGTTTCTCCGAGAGAATTTGTGCCTTACCGTAAACGGAAAGGAAATCAGAATAGGAACAAAAAAGGAAAAAGGTCTGAAATTTTTTCTGGAGTCCCATTCAAGAAACAACTAGAAAATCAGAAACTGGAAAGATTACTGAAGGCCGGTAAAAAAAAAAAAAAAAAAAAAAACCTAACAAGAGTAAAGGAAATGAAACAGGGATGAATCCAATTTGGGAGGGAATTTTGTGCCCCGGATGCGGGGATCCGTACAATGAACCACCAACGAAAGACTGGATCCAATGCAGTGAATGGCGGCATGAGCTATGCTCAAATTATATTTATTTGTGATCGTTGTTGAATGAAATGAACTTGGGCTTGGTTCCCACTGGTTATTTTTTAAAATTTCAATGCCATTTAATATTTTAATCTGCCATTATTTCATTTTAATTGATTGATTTGTACTATAACAACTCGATATGTATTAAAAGAGTACGAGGAATAAGTCTTGTTTGTTTTCTTAATGTAGTGGTTTATAGTCCGCACGGCCTTACTTCTAAATTGAAGTTTCACAAAACAAATGAGCATCGCCTTTCCTCTGTTGCCAGTGCGCTACACCTGCAAGAACAGCTGATGCAATATGACCGCGGTAAACGGCCCTTTTAAAATACAATACAGTACTCAGAAAATTTAATGAATATGGACTGAAAACAAATTTACAAAAACTACCCTTACTAACAATATCTGGCACTAAAAGACAATATATTATTAAAAATAAAAGAGAATGAGGAAATAACACATCACTAACAGCTAATGGCTGGCACAGAAAGGAGGTTATGGTCTACAAAGGGAACACTCTACTGATCTCCGAGTCACTGGAACCCTCCAACAATATGAAAAAAACACTAATTACTGAAGGAAAATGCAAAAGATCGCAAACCGTACCGAATACCATACACGCTGAGCGAGATAGGTTAACCACGTGGTGAATGTAAATATTAGAGTTGGCAACTAGGTTTCGAGATCCTGCTCTGCCGATATAAATCGATATGAATGGCAGCTTGGGATTGGTTGGATGTCTATACTTCAGCGCATAACCATCAGACAGAGCCAAAATCTGCCAAAACGTCAATTTAGAAGTAGAGCCGTACAGAGTATAGTGTGCAATGTTACCCCATAGCAAACGCACTCTTACCCCACCATCGGGCAAGAGTGCGTTTTTGCAGCATATTTTTATATTTGTATAAAATCTCACTTTAAAATGTAACACACTATTGTGAGTCATGCAGAATGAAGGGGGATGGATTGGAGAATCAAACACGGAAATTATATTTAATTATGTCATTCACTTACGGCGCAGGATGGGTTTGAAAGTTAGGTGCATAATCTTGCTCCACCTTACTCTACTTCTTTAGGCTACATTGGTATATTTTTAGGCCGGGCTGAGTGGCTCAGACGGTTGAGGCGCTGGCCTTCTGACCCCAACTTGGCAGGTTCGATCCTGGCTCAGTCCGGTGATATTTGAAGGTGCTCAAATATGTCAGCCTCGTGTAGGTAGATTTACTGGCACGTAAAAGAACTCCTGCGGGACAAAATTCCGGCACCTCGGCGTCTCCGAAAACCGTAAAAGTAGTTAGTGGGACGTAAAGCAATTATTATTATTATTATTAATTGGTATATTTTTATTCCATATTAACCTCCGTATCTGGCGGTAAAAGGTACTCCCCAACTAAATCCTCCTCATAATTTCCATATCATGTCTTCCATTTTCTGTCAGTTCACTTTCCAAGTACACAGTTCAAAAAAATTAGGGGAACATGTTTTGTAACGTCTGGTATGTGAATGAACGTTAGTTTGGTAGATAGGGTTCCAATGGTCGTACAGCATACCTTGAGACCTTAGCTACTGAGGGTATGTCAAATCAAAGTTATACTCCTTCTGTAGGTGTAGCCATGCATTAAACTGTCAGGTGGGCCCTCAAAACAAATATATGGTAATAGTTTCAAAAACAAGACTGTGTCATCTTCAGCCAGTGTTACAAAAGGTACAAGTTTCAAATTCCTCAAATCCATATAAAAACACATAACAAGAAATGTAGAATAGCTAATGTTAAGTTAAAATAAGTGTGATAAAAGTTTGGCACAAAAGCTTGCTATATGAGTGAGGTGCATTAGACCGTTGGGTTAAAAGTCTTTTTGATCTTCTTGTGTAGAACAATGATGTTAAGTCTTATGCACACATTTTTGGTACATTAGCTTGACAAATCTAAGCCTTTAAATGTCGTTGAGAGGTACACACACTACTGTGGTCATTTGAGCATGTCGTACGTAAACCAGCACATCCCATGAGACATCTTAACAAGGTTCAAGTCGCAAAACCAGATCCAGGAAGGATAGACGCTTCCTTCACACTCCTAGCCCTTTCCTATTCCATCCTCGCCATAAGACCTATCTGTTTCGGTGTGGCGTAAAGCAAATTTAAAAAAGAATACTTGGTACGCATCAGTAATCCTATCTATCGGAGATGAGTGGCAACAGAAGGCACAAAGCACATCACAACAAACAATGATCAATGTAATGTTATTGTTGATCAATTTTTATGAGCTTTATGTATTGTAGCCCTTCACATTTAGTTTTCTTTCGACTCTGAGATATTAGGGCGTCTTACAGAATTATTTATAGCGTAGATTGTATATTCTGATTCTCCGACTTTACATACCGATTTTCATCAAATTCTGTTTACCTATTTTCTCGTGACCCGGCGCTGATATGGACTTGGTAACAAAAATCCAAATTCATGAATATCTCTGTGAACATAGCCGGTACGGTAAGAATGTATAAGATATAAATAATCGGAAAGTTAATACTGTATAACTTTAGTGTAACTTTAGTTATGTAGTACTTACCGATACGACCACTAAAGCACAAATATTTGAGAATTAAATTGTGGGCCTTCCCCTAAACTACCATTTCACTCAGCGTGAATAAAGTTATTTAGGGCCTAGATTGTAGCGACTTATTTCGCGACTTTGCAAACTGATTAAAGTTAAAAAACTTTTTATTACCACCTATTCAATACAAAAATAATGCACTCAATTATTTATAAAATATTCATGAGGTACATTGGTTAATAGGACATGTTTCATTCGTCTTTGCGAACATCATCAGCTATAAATATACAAAGCTTAAGGTCAGGGCCCTGAGTTTATTTAAATGGTTAAAAATGTCGTTATGATAAAAGAATGGTAAAGCTGTGATAAAAGCGGTTGTATAGTATTAAAATTAGACTGTAACATATTATACAGATTAGCATCAAAATTTTTTTCATAAAGTACAATGAATACTAATAATCTGAAAAGTAAAAGCAATCATAAAGGTTGTTAAAATAGAAAAGATGTAATAGTAGACATTAAAAAGAACTTCGATGTTTGAAGCGTGGTTTAATTGTAGAGTTGTTGGATATAAACTTGAAGTTTGAAATCTGAAAAGAAAGGAAAAAGGGAAGAGTGAAGTAATGTTTTACGGGGGAAAAAAAGGGGGGGTGGAAATTGTAAAAAGGAGAAAGCTTACCCGTTAGACCGGTGAAAATATTTGCTAGCGATGACAGCGTGAATAGGACAAGGCAGGCCACTTGTTATTGCCTCTAGTGAATTGTGTTGAATTGAGACAGATGGTATTGTAGGCACTAAAATACGTCCATATGTGACGCGTGGATAATGTTGAAAGTATGAACTTGAAAATTATTTTTAAATCTGAAAAGAAGGCAAGAAAGGGGAATTGAGGCCTTGTTATGATGAAAATTAAAAGGGAGATAAAGAGAAAATTGCAAAAGGAAACTTACCTGCTGTAATAGAAAGGGAGTGTCCGCTAGCGTTAACTGCGTGAGGCAAACTGGCAAGCGGCTTTGTTATTGCTTCTCGTGTTCTAAGTGTGTATATGTAGAGGCGGGGAGTGAGTCATGTGAGGAGGGGAAGTAGCTAATTCCTTAGACGCGCCAGATGTATGTGGAGGGGGTGTCACATGGGAGGGTGGTGGAGTAGTAACTTTTGTTACTGAGGAAATGCTCTTAGCGGTTGGATAATTAATAATGTTCATAAAGTTGTTGTTATTTATATTTTAAAAAGAGAGTAATTCTGGGATTTTCTCAATTAATGGGCTTTTGATTTCTGAAATTTCATTTAAGTTTTGATTTCCATTGAAATGTTGGTCCAAGGATATGTAAATGTTCTCGAACTCTGTCATTAATTTGCTTTTACTGACGTATTTTAGGATTTGAAGATCTTTTTCAATCGTCGTAAAACTGTGGCCGGTTTCTTCCATGTGACTACTCATGGCGGAATATTTTTTGTGTTTTGAGGCGTTGTAATGTTCAAGATACCTAGTCAAAAAACTGCATCCAGTCTGTCCGATGTAAGAAAAATCACAATGAGTACATTTAAGTCTATAGACACCAGAGTTCGAGAATTTAGTGTGATTACTGTTAACTATATTTGAATTGAGAAAAATATTACGGTTCGTGTATCGGGTTTTATGAGCGATGTTGATATCGTATTTCTTTAGGGAGTTGGTGATTTGAAATAGGCCTGGGTTTGTGTAGGTGAAGGCAGCACATTTCGATTTTTAGGTTTGTCCAGAATCAACTTAGTCGCAGTTTTTAATTTTGCCCTATTGATGATTTTGTTAATCATCAAAGGGTTATAGCCGTTAATTCTGGCCGAATCTTTGATGTAATTTAATTCTTTTTTTTTATTTTCGGTTGTGAGCGGGATTTTTAATACTCTATAAACGAGACTGAAAAATGCAGCCTGTTTATGGGATTGCGGGTGTAAAGAGTCGTTTCTTATAGTGACGGGGGCGCAAGAAGGCTTTCTATATATTTGGAAATTAAACTTGTTATTCTCTCTTGAGTCCAAGAAGTTTAAGGAACCGTTTATTTCGTCTTCCTTAGTGAATTTGACATCGTTGTCAAGTTCATTAAGGAAAGTTAAAATATTGTGACTATCATTTTTTGAGTATCAATAATAGCAAAAGTGTCATCAACATATCTTAGCCATAATTGGAGGCCGTTGATGTTATTAATTATTTTGTTGTTTTCCAAATCATCCATGAAAATATTGGCTAGAATGCCCGAGATTGGATCTCCCATTGCTAAGCCCTTTTGGTGATATATTTTATTATTAAAAGTGAAATAATTGTTATTAAGGACAAATTCTAATAGACTAATGACATTTTCTATTTCACATTTGCTCAAGTTGCTGTGTTTTAAAAGGTTTGTTTCAATAATTTTAACTGTTTTATTTACAGGAATGTTTGAGTACATATTAGTAATGTCATAGGAAACCATTATGTGGCTATTCTCAAGGTTGAATTTCGCCAATTTATCACAGAACTCAACAGAATTTTTTATACAAGCCGTATTGTTAAACTTAAAATGTTTATTAACGAAATTATGCAAAAATTTTGAGACTTTATAAGAGGGGCTATTCATACAGTTAATAATAGGACGTATAGGTACATCTTTTTTATGGATTTTTGGCAAGGCTTTTGCAGTTGGGAGTTTTGGGTTCATTGTTAAAAGTTTTTGATACTCGTGTTCTTGTAATAAGAAAGGTAGGTTTTTCAATAGGTTCTTCAAACTTCGTTGGATTTTGGGGGTAGGATCTTTATTAACAATAGTGTAACTGCTATTAGCAAAGAACTCTTCGGTTTTATTAATGTAATCGTCTTTAGGTAATAAAACTATTGTAGAGCCTTTATCGGCTTTAGTGACGATGATACTGTTATTACTAATTTTATTTCTTACGTCATATATTTGCTTGCTAAGGGTCGGATTTGAGGTGGTTTACAATTCCTTCGCCAGAAAAGGTAGTTTCTTCTTAATCTCGTATCTGATGTCATTGTGTGATTCTACTGGGAGTTTTTTGATGTTGGATTCAATTTCCGCAACTGTAGTAATAAAATTGTCTGTTTTTTTCGGGTTAGGCCAATTAAATTTCAGTCCTTTATCAAGAAGAGATAGTTCGTTGTCTGAAAAGTTCGTGTTAGGTAAATTTACGGTTGTAGGAAAATGATTTGAATTAGTGGAGGAATTCATTGTACTTTATGAAAAAAATTTTGATGCTAATCTGTATAATATGTTACAGTCTAATTTTAATACTATACAACCACTTTTATCACAACTTTACCATTCTTTTAACATAACGACATTTTTAACCATTTAAATAAACTCAGGGCCCTGACCTTAAGCTTTGTATATTTATAGCTGATGATGTTCGCAAAGACGAATGAAACATGTCCTATTAACCAATGTACCTCATGAATATTTTATAAATAACTGAGTGCATTATTTTTGTATTGAATAGGTGGTAATAAAAAGTTTTTTAACTTTAATACATTATCTTCAATAGGGTCTAATTATGAGATTTATCACATGTAATTTGCAAACTGATTTTAATTAAATTGTCTTCAGCTGTTTTCTCGTGATGCATGCACAGACAGACAGACAGACAGACAGACAGACAGACAGACAGACAGACAGACAGACAGACAGACAGACAGACAGACAGACAGACAGACAGACAGAAATTACAGAAAATTAAAAAGTGTATTTCCTTGTTACTGTGGACATGACTGGTACAGAAATACCTTTTTAACTTCTGAGCAATGTACAGACAAAACTTTTATTTTATATATGTAGATTACTATTGTATGTGTGTCATGTGTTTTGTTTTTTGTTTTTTTGCTAGGGGCTTTACGTCGCACCGACACAGATAGGTCTTATGGCGACGATGGGATAGGAAAGGCCTAGGAGTTGGAAGGAAGCGGCCGTGGCCTTAATTAAGGTACAGCCCCAGCATTTGCCTGGTGTGAAAATGGGAAACCACGGAAAACCATCTTCAGGGCTGCCGATAGTGGGATTCGAACCTACTATCTCCCGGATGCAAGCTCACAGCCGCGCGCCTCTACGCGCACGGCCAACTCGCCCGGTGTCATGTGTTTTATACTGTTTTTTGGCTATTTGTATTTTGCTTAATTGTATCAAGGCTGATGATGGCAGTAATTAGTGTTGAAACTAGTACCACTCTTTTATGAATGGCATGTGATATAACTAACATCAATAAACTATTATTGTACTGAAAAGGTGGATCCGAAATACCTTCAATTCACTGTAATCCCAGTTCAATACAGGCCATAATGAAATTTCTAACTTTCAATAATGAGGAAATCGAGAAGACTACTAGGTTTCTCCGAAATTTCTTTTAGATTAAAATTAGGTTTAAAGAACTGGTCAAGATGTATAAAGCATTTTTTGATTATGTTAAGAAGAGGACCTTAATTTACTATTTTGAGGATTTCTAAGTCTTGTTCTATATTGGTAAAGTTGTGATAGGAATAAAATATATGGTGACCCCCCCCACACAGAGAATCTATTATATTTGAAAGCGTTTACATGTTCCAAGCACCTGATAGCAAAACTGCAACCGGGCTGTCCTACATACGAAGAACTACAACTGCTACATTTGAATCTGTAGACTCCAGATTTTGAAAAAATGTTAGATTTACAGTATTCACTGAGGAGGTGTTATGTAGAACCTCTGAATTCTTGTTGTTAGTTCTAAAAGATATTTTGACATTATGGTTCTTAAAAATGTTAGTAACTTAGTAAACATCCTTATTAAAAGTGAAGGTGAAAAATGTAGTGACCTTGAGTTTTTCTCTCATTAATGCGGTCTTAGGACGGTGTTTGTACTTATTATCTGTTCTACGAAAAACTTACTATAGCCGTTAAATTTAGCAATTGTGCGAATAGTATCGGGTTCGATATTTAAATCTTTCTTTGACATTGGTATTTTGAAGGCGCGATGAACTAGACTATTGTATGTTGCACGTTTGTATGCTTGCAGATGTGTGGAGTCATGACAAATAGTAGTTGCTGTTTGTGTGGGTTTTTCTGAAAATATTATAGGATAAAGAAGGTTCTGTATGAATAGTCAAATCTAAAAAATGTATTACTTTGTTGGTTTTGGATTCGAGGGTGAACTTAATGTGAGAATCAATATTGTTGAGAGACTGAAGAGTGGAAGTCGCGTTAGTAATTTCCTTGTTCATGATTACGAAAGTGTCAACATATCTTGCCCAGAAGAGAATGTTTGCGAAACTATTAATTTACAATCTGAAAAGTCCAAATAGATCTCTGCCAAGATTCCTGAGGGAGCCCATTGCTAGGCCATCTTGCTGATAAATAATATTATCGAAGGTAAAAAAGTTATTACTGACAACCAATTTTAGAATGGAAATGAAGTCTTGGATTTCAAGTTTGCTTAAAAGACTATGTTTATTTCAGTTATTTTCAATGATGGGAAATAGCTTTGCAGTCTGTATACTGGGGTATCTGTTTACTATGTCAAAGGAATGGAGAGAATGATTAGGTTGAATGTCGAAGTTTTTCAATAAGTCTGTAGTGTTCTTGATAGTTTTATTGGAGAGAAAATGATAGGTTTTTTTGTAAGGAATTTCTGAATTAATTGGGATGTTTTGTACAGGGGGCTGGGTCTATAATTAATTATTGGGAGAATAGGGGTACCGGCCTTGTGAATTTTGGGGAGAGCTTTTGCTGTGGGCAGACCTGGATTCATATTTAACAGTTCAGATTTTTCTTGGTCTGTGAAGAGAAAAGAGGTATTCTTTAAAGTTTGTTTTCGTAACCGCTGAATTTTTTGGGTAGGGTCTTTCTTTACTATTGAGAACGTGGTGTTATTAAAGAATTCTTTAGTTTTTATGACTTATTCAGTTTGATCCAATTTGACAGCAGTACTGCCTTTATCTGCTCCTGTGTGATTAGATCATTTTCGTTAATTTTCTTTTAGAGTTCAGAGATTCGCTTTTGTTCTAAAATTGAATTATTGTTATTAAGGTTGTTGGGGGGGGGGGTTGCTTTGATTTTTGTTTTTGGAAGTGAACATCTTTTCCAGTTTTGTCTTTACATCAATTTTGAGTTTGTCTTCGTGTTCTAAAGACATTTTATTGATGGTTGCCTCGGACTCTATAACTAAGTTGGTGGCTATGTTTAGTGTGTTCATGTTTGGCCAGTTATGCTTGGGGTCTTTCGATAAGATAGAATTTTCCTCCCCATTTAAAGTTATCTTGAACAAATTGCACTGAAGGGTGGAATTGTCCATTACTCTCTCCGACAAATTGGTCTCCTTGATCTGACTATTTCTAGGTGCTATGATGTTTTTTGAAGTGTCTAATTTTCTCTCTAAGGTAAGTTGTTTCTTTGATGGCAAGTCAAACAATTTATTGTTGATTTGAGTTTGGAAAAGATTCCATTGGGCACTAGGGAGCAAGTTTGCTGTTTCAAGGCGAGTTTCGTATAATCTATTATTTAAAATGGATTTTTTCCTCTATAAAAAACTAATCTCTTTCTTTAGCCAAATTTTATTAGTCTTGTGATGAATCTAGATAGAATGTGGTGCAGAGCAATGTTTTTTGATGGTGCCTTTAAGGAAGTTAGGAGTTAAATTGTGTGTGATGCATTGTTTAAGGAAATTAATGTCCTTGCCCAATTTGCCAATCTTAATTCTTGAGCCCATATAATGGTAGGCTTTACACTTTGCCTGGTTGGCTATATAATTAAAGGTTAAAAATTTTGTAATGGTCCATAATGAACTGGGATTACAGTAAAAATAGGTATATTTTGGTTCCACCTTTTTCAATACCAAATAGTTTTTGATGTGAATTACAAGTTGTTCACAAATAGATGGTACTAGTTTCAACAAGTCTGGGTCATCATCAGTCAATGATACAAAAGGTACAAGTTTCAAATTCCTAAAATCAATATAAAAATACATAACAATCTTCCCTTGCTGCCTTTATGATGTCATCCATCACCATTATGAACAGTGAAGGTGACAACACACTCCCTTGTTTTAGCTCATTGTCAATTCCAAACCATTCTGTTCTATCCACTCTTGTCTTCACACAACTGTAACAGTTATAATACATTGCTTTTAACATTATTAGTTCGTTGCCAATACCCCTGTGTGTCAGGCTTTCCCAAACTTTTGATCTGGAGATGCTGTCGTATGCCTTTTTCAAGTCTATAAAATTAATTTCTAAATCCTTCCCATATTCCCAGCACTTTTCCAAGATTGTCTCAGAATGACAATAGGTCAAATGTTCACCATCCACTTCTGAATCCAAATTGTTCCTCTTGTAACTGACTTTCTACTTTTTCTCTAATTCTTCTCTCCAATATCCTTTCCATTATCTTGGCAACGTGGGAGAGAATGGTAATTCCTTAGCAGTTACTGCACATCTTCATCTCCTTTTCTGAATATTGGTATAATAATAATTTCGTGTGGCTATTACTAGCCGATTGCAGCCCTTGTAAGGCAGACCCTCCGATGAGGGTGGGCGGCATCTGCCATGTGTAGGTAACTGCGTGTTATTGTGGTGGAGGGTAGTGTTATGTGTGGTGTGAGAGTTGCAGGTATGTTGGGGACATCACAAACACCCAGCCCCCGGGCCACTGGAATTAACCAATTAAGGTTAAAATCCCCGACCCGGCCGGGAATCGAACCCGGGACTCTCTGAACCGAAGGCCAGTACGCTGACAATTCAGCCAACGAGTCGGACAATATTGGTATTATGACCCCCAATCCTGGGGCACTGTTTTCTCTCTCCATACACACTTGTGTATTCTGTAAGTCCTGGAGTCCTGCTGGTCCTGCAGCCTTGATCATTTCTATGGCTATTTCATCTATTCCCTCAGCTTTTCCAATCTTCATCTTTTTAACTGCCCATTCAACCTCTGTCACTGTAATGTTCAATTCCTTCTCTGTTACTTCTTCTATTCCTGCTGCCTGGATACTTTTCCCACATGTCTGTTTACTCACATTCAGCAGTTCATTGAAATATACTTTCCATCTGTTCATTACCTCTTCTGGTTTTGTCAGTATTACTCCTCCTTTACTCTTCACAAATCCTGTGTTCACCATTTCATTCCTACAGTTTCTTATAATTCCAAATAATTTTTTCTCACTATTCACATCTTCCTTTATTTCATGGGCAACTTTCCTTTGGCTACTATTATTTTGCAAACTATCTTTGTTTCTATGTATCTCGCTCTACTTCCTTCTGTTTTTTTGCATTTTCCACTCTCTAAGTTTTCTTCTTTTACTTTATTTTTCATTCTATCATTCTACAGGTTGTCTCCTCCTCTCTTACCTTTCCTGATGTTCTGCCACATTTTCCCTGCACACCTTATAAATGCACTCTTACAATTATTCCATTCCTGTTCAACATTACAAATATCTGTCCTTGGTACCAGTTTTTGTAATTCATTCCTGAACTCTTCCTGATCTACCTGTTCCTCCAATCTCCAGACCCTAATCTTTCTTTCTCTTTTTTCTTGTAGTTTTGTGACCTTGCCTATTTCAACTTTGCTATCATTGCTCTATGATCACCCCAAAGGCTTTCTCATGCATAGCTGTAACATCCAAAAGATTTTTCCGATGTCCTTTTTCCACTAATACGTAAACAATCAAAGTTTTCTTTCTTCTGTCTCCCCATCCATACCTGCTAATCTTCTGGCTATTTTTCTTCCTGAACCATGTGTTTCCTGTTATTAGTTGGTTCCTCTGGCAGAAGTCCATTAACACATCTCCTTGATTCTTGTTGCCATTTTCATATGGCACCAGAACCTCTTCTCTTCCCAATCTGTTTAAAGCTATCAAGGTAAAATAACATACATACCATGCACGATCTTCAAAATGCTGGACACCATGTCTTTTACTAAATTCAGGAAATAAGTTCCACTGTGTTTTTGATAATAATAATAATAATAATAATAATAATAATAATAATAATAATAATAACAACAACAATAATGTTATTTGTTTTTACGTCCCACTAGCTACTTTACAGGTTTTCAGAGACGCCGAGGTGCCGGAATTTCGTCCTGCAGGAGTTATTTTACGTGCCAGTAAATCTACAGACACGAGGCTGACTTATTTAAGCACCTTTAAATAGAACCGTACTGAGCCAAGATCGAACCTGCTAAGTTGGGGTCAGAAAGCCAGTGCCTCAACCATCTGAGCCAGTCATCCCGGCTCCCCTGTGTTTAAAACAATATAAGTTATGCTACATCTGGCCATAATAGTTTTTAAACAAACATTTAAATAAGGGGAAGAAAAATAACTGACCCTGCTACATGAAGCATTACCATACTGTGGAAACAGAGAATTCACTTCTCTTTCAGCAGAGTAGCAATCCCTATTTGCTAACACGGTGGGACTATGCAGTCAGTATGGTCGTTCTCTAACAGATGTCTCTACTAAAAAACTATGATAATGCACTCTGGTGCGAAGGAATGAACTTTCTTGGAGAAATTTTGTATTCATAAGTTTTGTCTTTACTAAATTTTGTTCTTTCATTTGGGGGTTGGCAATATTAAGCTTCCTTTCCGCCTGTTTTGAATTTAACCAATCCTAAATTTCTGTAATTAATTTCCCACCAATAAGGTGTTTCTTCATCGATTTGTGTGTAACTTTTGCTGTTAGCCAATAAACGCTTGTGGGCGGGTCTTAATCATTCATGAAAGGTCTCGAATTTTCCGTGAGGGTATAAAAACTCCTGATTTTCTTGTCTCCGCGCCACTTCAATAACATCTAGCTTAGCGTGTGGATATGTAGCAGGGGGCGGGAAGCGCCTCTTTCTTCGGGCAACAGATCTTCAACAAGGTAATGGCCATTTAACATCTTTTCTTGCTAGCTCAGCAGTTTAACTCGCGGGGAAGGTTCGAAACCTTTAATATGTAACCCATCTCTTTAAAATGTAAATCCCTTTTCAGTCTATGTAAAAACTACAAATTTCTTCAACTGTAAATCGGGGATAGAGAGTGCTTTACCCTCGAGCTCCCCTTCATTTTGGAATTTGAGGTGACTATGTTCTCGTAACCGTTTTCTCTTCCTTCTTAATGTGTTAAATTTATTTTGTATACTAGTCACCTCCATAGATTGGGATTAGCCCCTGTATAATCGGCCTAGTGCCTCTTAGGTTTTAAAATGTGTATTTAGGAGTGTTAACTCACGCCTCCATTCCTTTTGCATTTAGGGCCATTTAAAGTAACCTATTATTTTTTTCATTTTAGGCCCAGTAGAATGGGTACAAGTTACCCCTGTTTATTTATAAGTGTGCCTTGAGAGCAGTTTGTAGTAAAGTCTGTTTATGGCCTCTTAATAGGCTTGAAAGATTGAGAGCGGGTCAGCTCTTTCTACCATTTTGAAAGGTGCCTCGGGGAGGCGTGACATTTTGATTGCTGGGAGCTAGTGCTCCATGTAATTAGGGGCGTTCTGCCCTTTGGTATTTTGTGGTTGTGAGCTGAGAGCTCAAGGATTGACGAATTTGGGCTCGTAGCCCAGAATTTGTAAAGACCCCTTAACTTGTGCTTTCTTTTGTAAAGTTGCATTGTATCTGATTTTCTTTGTTATTTCACCTAGTGAAAATTGTTAAATATTGTTATCTGTTTAAAATATAACCTTTATTTAAATTTTAAATTCATCTTTAAGACTTGTAGTTAGACCCATTCCAGCCCGCACCTTCTTTCACCTCTGCCTTCCACGTATAACTCCACAACACTTTTTACAGTTAGACACACTTCCTGATGCCATCCTCAGTTGAGGTGCTAATGAAGATGAATGATAATGAATGAAATTTCGTAAGGAGGTGGAAGGAATCAGCTATGGCCTATGAATAAGAACTGTTCTAGTATTTTCCTGGAAGTGAAAACAGGAAACTACATAAAGCCTCCCAGCCCAGTGTGGAGGTTAACACCGACCCAACCTCATCTACACAAGCATAGGGCTGGAGGAAAGAGGACATCCTGGCTACACTTGTATTCTCCGTGATGCAATATAACGGATCTTTCAAAAACTTCACCCCGTTTCCAGAAACATGACAGATTAACACAACATCTGCCTTCACAATTCTTTAACTATTTCCTCCAGCCAACCAATATTGTATTAAATAAGGCTGGACCCACACTTACAACTTCATTCGTCCAAGTTTGAATCCATGTACATTTTTAAATAGATTTTCATTGTACTTGTTGAACATATTTTTAATATTGAAGCTATTTAAATTTTAACATAAACTCCCATTGCATTTGCCGACTGTATTTTGTCTTGGATATTTATGTATCACTGTTTTTGTTATATGTCTTTCTTCTTTTTATATTAATTGCTGATGACGACCTCTAAGCTAGGTCGAAACATGTACATGTCCTAGCTATTTTTTAAATAACTATGTAATTTTTTAAACAGACTGTTTATTAAATGGCAGAAGTGTATCAAATAGGTGGACCTAATGTAATTAAATTCTTTTAGAATTTCATCCTAGATATTTGAAGTCAATATGGAACCGGAATGAAGTTTCTTTTACTTGTAACAGAAAAGCTATTCTCAAGACAGCCGTCAGTGGGGCTTTAACCCACGCGACTCCCGAATGCGGCTCCATAGCCGTAGCACGTTAACATTCGCAGCCACTCAGCTTGGTACTGAAAATACAAAATAATCAAAAATATTTACAATGACGTTCCAGTAGTGTTTTGTATATCTGGATGTGAATAAGGAAAAGCAGCAGAAGCAAATTTCTTTCATAATGTATCTAAAATTGTAGTAGGTGAATTTTTAATAATAATGTTATTTGCTTTACTTCCCACTAACTACTTTTATGGTTTTCAGAGACGCTGAGGTGCTGGAATTTGGTCCTGCAGGAGTTCTTTTAGATGCCGGTAAATCTACAGACATAAGGCTAACGTATTTGAGCACCTTCAAATACCACTGGACTGAAGCAGGATCGAACCTACCAAGTTGGGGTCAGAAGGCCAGCGCCTCAAACATCTGAGCTACTCAGCCTGGCAGGTAAATTTTTACTGTTCTTATGAGTTTATACGACCCAGTTTGAAACAAACACCATAGAACCACAAATACAACATTAACGTAACTCTAAAAAAAAAAAATGTGATGGCAAAAGTGTCTGGCTCCTTGGCTGATGGTCAGCGCTGAAGCCTTACAGTTCAGAGAGCCTCGGGTTTGATTACCAGCCGGGTCAGATATTTTAATAGCGTTTGGTTAATTTCTCTAGCTCGGGGACTGGGTATGTTTATTCCAAGACCATCCTCCTCTTACACACACATGCACATACACAATACTACCAGCCACCAGAGAAACATGGTGAATACATAACTCCACATAGGTCTGGCATTAGGAAGGGCATCTGGCCATAAAACAGGGCCAAGTCAACATGTACAACATAGTTCACATCTGCAACACCACCAGGGTGTGGTGAAGAAGAAGAAGAAGAAGAAGAAGAAATAATTATGGCAAATGTACACAATTAAAGAGATGGAGTCTAAAGATTGTACAAAGGCTAAACCACTTTTAACATTTCCCACTAGTTAGTTTCAACAAGGTGCTAACAAACAGAATTTAAATTAGACCTTGCAGAGAAAATTTGACCTCTTATAATTGAAATATTGTGATTAATAGGCTGTATTTCCTTTTCTAGAAAGAAAATGATTTCCTACTCATATGTATAGGAATGCATTCTTCTCTAACTTATGATAAGCATTCATTTCACAAGTTTACCTTTTGTGAGAAAAGTGCACTTGAATATGTCAATGTGATATGGCCATGAGTGAGAAAGAGTCCAGTTTATAACAGGAACTAATGGAATTTGAAGAGAACCAAGGTAAATTTGAAGTACACAGTTGCTACGGCTGCTTCAATATTTTTTGTTTTCAAAACAGGAATAAGTTCACACAATCTAAATATAAGACCAGAATATTCAATTACATATGTGAATTCATATAAAGAGATATAGGAATAAGAAAAGGAACACATAATAGGATGAACACAATGGCAGGTCAATGTGGGAAAAGGAGGCAACAGAACGAGGAGACAAGGACAAACATGAAAACACAAAAAGACAAGGACAATCTCCACATTTTCATATACTCAACATCATCATTTCCCTTTATCCAGCTGTAGCCGGGTAGGGGCAAATATGGTTCCCCTCTGCTTTCTTCGGTCTTTCCACCACTCCTCCTCCAACAATGTGTCCCAGTCCAGGTTTCTTTCTATAATACTGCGCAGGATTGTGACCTTCCATCTCAATCGTGGTCGTCCCCGGCCTCTCCTTCCTTGCATTTGCATTTCCATCACCTTTTTTGGCATTCTTTCATCACTCATTCACTTTATGTGCCCAAACCATCTTAGTCGGCTCTTCTCTATTCTATCATTCATTTTTTCCACTCCAATTTCTTCCCGGATTTTCTCATTCCTTATTTTGTCTCTTCTACTTTTCTGTATCATACTCCTCAAGAACATCATTTCAGCTGCCTGTATTCGACTCTCATCCTTCTTTGCCATTGTCCAATTTTCTGCTCCGTAAGTTGTTATGGGTACGTAATACATCTTGTATTGTTCCCTTTGCTTCCATTGGCACATCTTTGTCCCTTAACATGTTTCTTACACTAATCTCAGCAGCCAGTCGAGCATTCTCCATTAATTCACTCCCCAGGTATTTGAACTTCTCCACTACTTCCAGGGGCTTGTCTGCAAGTCTAATCTGACTTTTCCCTTCTTTCTTCCCTCTAGTCATAACAAGAGTTTTACTCTTTTCTACACTTATTTTCAATCCACAATCTTCGATCTTCCCACTAACCATATCCAACTGTTCTTGAACCTTCATGTTCTCTTCTCCCCAAATCACAATATCATCTGCAAATAACATGATGTTCATTTCTCTTCCTCCATATGTTGCTTTTGCTTTTCTCATGATGTCATCCATTACCACTGTAAAAGGATTGGCGATAGAACACTTCCCTGTCTCAGCCCACTAGTAATTTTGAGCCAACCTGTCCTGCCAACTTGAGTTTGCACGCAACTACAACATTCCTTGTACATTGCCATGATAATTTTTATTAATCCCTGTCCAATTCCTTTTTGCACCAGACTGTCCCAAGTTTTAGTCCTGGGGACACTGTCATATGCCTTTTCAAAGTCAATGAATGTCATCACCATATCATTCCCGTACTCCCATTGCTTTTCCATTACTTGTCTCATAATGAATATTGGCTCTATTGTTGACCTTCCACTTCTGAAACCAAACTGATTTTCCTGTATCTGATTCTCAACCCTCAACCTTATCCTACTTTCCCGTATCCTCTCCATTTTCTTAGCAAAATGGGATATTAGAGTAATCCCTCTGTAGTTCTTCAATACTTTCTTATCACCTTTCTTGAAAATTGGGATGATTATTCCTTTTTGCCAATCCTAGGGGGCCTGCTTATTCTCCCAGCCAATCCCGAGAACCTGATATGTCCACTGCTGTCTTCAAATAAATTAAGTTCTTCACTACTTAGCGATTGAAACGATACATACCCAAAACTGAGGTCACCTGCTTTCACTTGAACAATAAGTAAGCAATTTACACCCCTCAAGTACAATTCAATGGACAGCTACTGAAGTTTAATCCTCATCCAAAATATATAGACGTTGTATTGGATCGATCACTGACCTACAGAGAACATCTCAACAGAACATTTGCAAAGGTCAAAACCCGTTACAACATCCTACACAAACTCTCCGGAATAGGCTGGGGTACAACTGCATCTACCTTAAGAACAACAGCTCTTGCTTTAGTTTACCCAGCAGCGGAATACTGCAGTCCAGTATGGCTTAATAGTGCTCACACAAAGAAAATTGACACTCAGATGAATCACATAATGAGGACTATATCAGGGACCATACAATCTACACCTTTAGAATGGCTACCAGTACTTTCTAACATTCCTCCCCGTTATCTTAGAAGACAAATGGCACTGAAAGAAGAATGACTTAAATGGCATGGAAATTCTCTCCTGCCAATATATCAGGACTGCTCACATCAACACCACAGGTTAAAATCAAAGAAGCCATCATGGGTACTAGGTGAGAGACTTATCCACGAAGAATTTAACGTGAATCAAACGTGGCACAATAAGCGTCTCTTCAAACCCAAACAAACGAGGCTTAATCCTAGATCCATTTAACCGTCCTCCTGGTTTCAATCTACCCAGAAAAATCTGGTCGTCATTAAATCGAATAAGAACCCAACATGGCAGATATCAATACTGAAAACATAATGGAGGGTAACTGAGAACCCTTACTGTGACTGTGCCGAAGTGGCAACATATCGCTATGGATTGCCCACTCGGGAAGTTCAACAGAATAATGCAGGACATCCATGAGGTCACTGAAGAGGCTGTAAAATGGTTAAGCATGTCAAACATTCAACTCTGACACTACTACATCATGTGATCTAAGTCTTATTCTGTATGTTTTAAGACTACTCAAATATGTATATAGTTGTAAATATATATATATTTCTTTTATCATTGTTTGTAAACTTGTATCCTTATGCCATATGAAATAATAACAATTCAAACAAATAGGCTCTCTCCTCATCAATCCCAATCTTTCTATATCCAACTCTTCTCAGTTCTGAACCAGCTCTTTTTTGCTTTTCAGCTTCATCTTCAGTCTTGACGTGTAGGATAAGAAGAAAGTTGGATAAATATAGGAAAAGTAAAAGAAACAGAAGGTAAAAAAAAACAGGTGATAAAAGATTAGGAACATCAGGAGAAACACAAAAGAGAAGAAAATCCCTATGGCATAATATAAGTATTGTAAAGAAACAAACAAAA